>NW_026083172.1:0-59267 GCF_020184175.1 Aphis gossypii
TCAAATAATATTTTACTTTTTTTGAATAACATTATAATATCATTTTAGAATTTATATTATAATTATACTACATTTAATAATGATTCTAATGGTTATAGTTTAATTATAATTTATTGAAACTTATAAATATAAATAAAATTAAAATGATTTAGGTCTATTAACATGGATATTCAAATTTAGATTTTACTTTTCTTTGAATAGTATTATTATTTTGTATGACACCTATATTATAATTTACTACATTTAATAATGATATTTTGGTTATAGTTTAATTTTAATTTTTGAAACCTTATATAAGTATAAGCAAAATTAAAATGATTTAGGTCTATTAACATGGATATTCAAATTTAGATTTTACTTTTCTTTTGAATTGTATTATTACTTTTGTATGACAACTATACTTTAATTATACTTCATTTAACAATGATTCTAATGGTTATAGTTTAATTTTAATTTATTGAAACCTTATATAAGTATTAGCAAAATTAAAATGATTAAGGTCTACTAACATGGATATTCAAATTTAGATTTTATTTTTCTTTTGAATTGTATTATTACTTTGTTTGACAACCTATACTTAATTACCTATACTTCATTTAATAATGATTCTAATGGTTATAGTTTAATTTTAATAAATTGAAACCTTATATAAGTATAAGCAAAATTAAATGATTTAGGTCTATAACATAGATATTCAAATTTAGATTTTACTTTTCTTTTGAATTGTATTATTATTTTGTATGATAACCTATACTATAATTTTACTACTTCATTTAACAATGATTCTAATGGGTATAGTTTAATTTTAATAAATTGAAACCTTATATAAGTATAAGCAAAATTAAAATGATTTAGGTCTATTAACATGGATATTCAAATTTAGATTTTACTTTTCTTTTGAATTGTATTATTATTTTGTATGATCACCTATATTATAATTTTACTTACATTAAATAATGATTATTTGGTTATAGTTTAATTTTAATTTATTGAAACTTATATAGTATTAGCAAAATAAAAATGATTTAGGTCTATTAACATGGATATTCAAATTTAGATTTTACTTTTCTTTTGAATTGTATTATTATTTTGTATGATCACCTATATATAATTTTACTACTTCATTTAATAATGATTATTTTGGTTATAGTTTAATTTTAATTCATTGAAAACTTATATGAATATCAGCAAAATTTAAATTGAACCTGGTTTATAAACATTGATATTCAAAATTATATTTTAGCTTTTTTTGAATAACATTATAATATCATTTTAGAAATTTTATTATAATTATACTACATTTAATAATGATTCTAATGGTTATAGTTTAATTTTAATTAATTGAAACCTTATATAAATATAAGCAAAATTAAAATGATTTAGGTCTATTAACATGGATATTCAAATTTAGATTTTACTTTTCTTTTGAATCATATTATTATTTTGTATGCTAACCTATACTATAATTTTACTTCATTTAATAATGATTGTTTTGGTTATAGTTTAATTTTAATAAATTGAAAACTTATGTAAATATTAACAAAATTAAAATTGAACCGGGTTTATAATCATAGATATTCAAAATAATGTTTAAGTTTTTTTTGAATAATGTTAAAATATCATTTAAGAAATTATATTATAATTATACTACATTTAATAATGATTATTTTGGTTATAGTATAATTTTAATTTATTGAAACTTTATATAAATATAAGCAAAATTAAAATGATTTAGGTCTATTAACATGGATATTCAAATTTAGATTTTACTTTTCTTTTGAATAGTATTATTATTTTGTATGATAACCTATAGTATAATTTTACTTCATTTAATAATGATTATTTTGGATATAGATTAATTTTAATAAATTGAAAAATTATATAAATATAAGCAAAATGAAAATGATTTAGGTCTATAAACATGGATATTCAAATTTAGATTTTACTTTTCTTTTGAATTGTATTATTATTTTGTATGATCACCTATATTATAATTTTACTTCATTTAATAATGATTATTTTGGTTATAGTTTAATTTTAATTTATTGAAAACTTATATAAATATCAGCAAAATTTAAATTGAACCGGGTTTATAAACATGGATATTCAAATTATAATTTTACTTTTTTTGTATTTATAATATCTTTTAGAAATTTTATTATAATTATACTACATTTAATAATGATTCTAATGTTATAGTTTAATTTTAATTATTGAAACTTATAAATATAAGCAAAATTAAAATGATTTAGGTCTATTAACATGGATATTCAAATTTGATTTTACTTTTCTTTTGAATAGTATTATATTTTGTATGATCACCTATATTATAATTTTACTACATTTAATAATGATATTTTGGTATAGTTTAATTTTAATTTATTGAAACCTTATATAATATAAGCAAAATTAAAATGATTTAGGTCTATTAACATGGATATTCAAATTTAGATTTTACTTTTCTTGTGAATTGTATTATTATTTTCTTTGTATGACAACCTATATACTTTATTATACTTCATTTAACAATGATTCTAATGGTTATAGTTTAATTTTAATTTATTGAAACCTTATATAAATATTAGCAAAATTAAAATGATTAAGGTCTATTAACATGATATTCAAATTTAGATTTTACTTTTCTTTTGAATTGTATTATTACTTTTTGTTGACAACCTATACTTTAATTATACTTCATTTAATAATGATTCTAATGGTTATAGTTTAATTTTAATAAATTGAAACCTTATATAAATATAAACAAAATTAAAATGATTTAGGTCTATTAACATGGATATTCAAATTTAGATTTTACTTTTCTTTTGAATTGTATTATTATTTTGTATGATAACCTATACTATAATTTTACTTCATTTAACAATGATTCTAATGGTTATAGTTTAATTTTAATAAATTGAAACCTTATATAAGTATAAGCAAAATTAAAATGATTTAGGTCTATTAACATGGATATTCAAATTTAGATTTTACTTTTCTTTTGAATTGTATTATTATTTTGTATGATCACCTATATATAATTTTACTACATTTATAATGATATTTTGGTTATAGTTTAATTTTAATTATTGAAACCTTATATAAGTATAAGCAAATTAAAATGATTTAGGTCTATTAACATGGATATTCAATTTAGATTTTACTTTTCTTTTGAATAATATTATTACTTTGTATAATAACCTATACTATAATTTTACTACATTTAACAATGATTCTAATGGTTATAGTTTAATTTTAATTTATTGAAACTTATATAAATATAAGAAAATTAAAATGATTTAGGTCTATAACATGGATATTCAAATTTAGATTTTACTTTTCTTTTGAATAGTATTATTTTTGTATGATAACCTATATTATAATTTTACTACATTTAATAATGATTATTTTGGTTATAGTTTAATTTTAATTTATTGAAACATTATATAAGTATAAGCAAAATTAAAATGATTTAGGTCTATTAACATGGATATTCAAATTTAGATTTTACTTTTTTTTTGAATTGTATTATTATTTTGTATGATCACCTATATTATAATTTTACTACATTTAATAATGATTATTTTGGTTATAGTTTAATTTTAATTTATTGAAACCTTATATAAGTATAAGCAAAATTAAAATGATTTAAGTCTATTAACATGGATATTCAAATTTAGATTTTACTTTTCTTGTGAATTGTATTATTACTTTGTATGACAACCTATACTTTAATTATACTTCATTTAACAATGATTCTAATGGTTATAGTTTAATTTTAATTTATTGAAACCTTATATAAGTATTAGCAAAATTAAAATGATTAAGGTCTACTAACATGGATATTCAAATTTAGATTTACTTTTCTTTGAATTTGTTTTTATTTTGTATTTGTTTGACAACCTATACTATATTATACTTAATTTAATGATTCTTATGGTTATAGTTTAATTTTAATTTAATTGAAAATTTATATAAATATAGCAAAATTAAAATGATTTAGGTCTATTAACATGGATATTCAAATTTAGATTTTACTTTTCTTGTGAATTGTATTATTACTTTGTATGACAACCTATATTAAATTTACTACTTCATTTAATAATGATTCTAATGGTTATAGTTTAATTTTAATAAATTGAAACCTTATATAAGTATAAGCAAAATTAAAATGATTTAGGTCTATTAACATGGATATTCAAATTTAGATTTTACTTTTCTTGTGAATTGTATTATTATTTTGTATGACAACCTATACTTTAATTATACTTCATTTAATAATGATTCTAATGGTTATAGTTTAATTTTAATTTATTGAAACCTTATATAAGTATTAGCAAAATTAAAATGATAAGGTCTATTAACATGGATATTCAAATTTAGATTTTACTTTTCTTTTGAATTGTATTATTACTTTGTTTGACAACCTATACTTTAATTATACTTCATTTAATAATGATTCTAATGGTTATAGTTTAATTTTAATAAATTGAAACCTTATATAAGTATAAGCAAAATTAAAATGATTTAGTCTATCTATTAACATAGATATTCAAATTTAGATTTTCTTTTCTTTTGAATTATTATTATTTTGTATGATAACCTATACTATAATTTTACTTCATTTAATCAATATTCTAATGGTTATGTTAATTTAAATTTATTGAAACCTATAAAGTATAAGCAAAATTAAATGATTTAGGTCTATTAACATGGATATTCAAATTAGATTTTACTTTTCTTTTGAATGTATTATTATTTTGTATGATCACCTATATTATAATTTTACTACATAAATAATGATTATTTGGTTATAGTTTAATTTTAATTTATTGAAACCGGTATAAATTAAGCAAAATAAAATGATTTAGGTCTATTAACATGGATATTCAAATTTAGATTTTACTTTTCTTTTGAATTGTATTATTATTTTGTATGATCACCTATATATAATTTTACTTCATTTAATATGATTATTTTGGTTATAGTTTAATTTTAATTTATTGAAACTTTATGAATATCAGCAAAATTAAATTGAACCTGTTTATAAACATAGATATTCAAAATTATATTTTAGCTTTTTTTGAATACATTATAATATCATTTTAGAAATATTTATATAATTATACTACATTTAATAATGATTCTAATGGTTATAGTTTAATTTTAATTAATTGAAACCTTATATAAATATTAGCAAAATTAAAATGATTTAGGTCTATTAACATGGATATTCAAATTTAGATTTTACTTTTCTTTTGAATAGTATTATTATTTTGTATGATAACCTATACTATAATTTTACTTCATTTAACAATGATTCTAATGGTTATAGTTTAATTTTAATAAATTGAAACCTTATATAAGTATAAGCAAAATTAAAATGATTTAGGTCTATTAACATGGATATTCAAATTTAGTTTTTACTTTTCTTTTGAATAGTAATAATATTTTGTATGATAACCTATACTATATCTTTACTTCATTTAATAATGATTATTTTGGATATAGATTAATTTTAATAAATTGAAAAATTATATAAATATAAGCAAAATTAAAATGATTTAGGTCTATAAACATGGATATTCAAATTTAGATTTTACTTTTCTTTTGAATTGTATTATTATTTTGTATGATCACCTATATTATAATTTTACTTCATTTAATAATGATTATTTTGGTTATAGTTTAATTTTAATTTATTGAAAACTTATATAAATATCAGCAAAATTTAAATTGACCGGTTTATAAACATTGATATTCAAATATATTTTTACTTTTTTTGAATAACATTATAATATCATTTTAGAAATTTTATTATAATTATACTACATTTAATAATGATTCTAATGGTTATAGTTTAATTTAATTTATTGAAACATATAAATATAAGCAAATTAAAATGATTTAGGTCTATTAACATGGATATTCAAATTTAGATTTTACTTTTCTTTTGAATTGTATTATTATTTTGTATGATAACCTATACTATAATTTTACTTCATTTAACAATGATTCTAATGTTATAGTTTAATTTTAATAAATTGAAACCTTATAAAGTATAAGCAAATTAAAATGATTTAGGTCTATTAACATGGATATTCAAATTTAGATTTTACTTTTCTTTTGAATTGTATTATTATTTTCTATAATCACCTATTATATTTTACTACATTTAATAATGATTATTTTGGTTATAGTTTAATTTTTATTTATTGAAACTTTATATAAATATAACAAATTAAAATGATTAGGTCTATTTACATGGATATTCAAATTTAGATTTTACATTTCTTTTGAATCATATTATTATTTTGTATGAAAACCTATACTATAATTTTACTACTTCATTTAACAATGATTCTAATGGTTATAGTTTAATTTTAATTTTGAAACCTCTATAAGTATAAGCAAAATTAAAATGATTTAGGTCTATTACATAGATATTCAAATTTAGATTTTACTTTTCTTTTGAATTGTATTATTATTTTGTATGATAACCTATACTATTATTTTACTTCATTTAACAATGATTCTAATGGGTATAGTTTATATTTAATAAATTGAAACCTTATATAAGTATAAGCAAAATTAAAATGATTTAGGTCTATTAACATGGATATTCAAATTTAGATTTTACTTTTCTTTTGAATTGTATTATTATTTGTATGATCACCTATATTATAATTTTACTACATTAAATAATGATTATTTTGGTTATAGTTTAATTTTAATTTATTGAAACCTGGTATAAGTATTGGCAAAATAAAAATGATTTAGGTCTATTAACATGGATATTCAAATTTAGATTTTACTTTTCTTTGAATTGTATTATTATTTTGTATGATCACCTATATTATAATTTTACTTCATTTAATAATGATTATTATTTGGTTATAGTTTAATTTTAATTATTGAAAACTTATATAAATATCAGCAAAATTTAAATTGAACCTGGTTTATAAACATGGATATTCAAAATTATATTTTAGCTTTTTTGAATAACATTATAATATCATTTTAGAAATTTAATTATAAATACTACATTTAATAATGATTCTATTGGTTATAGTTTCATTTATATGAGTTAAAAACTTATATAAATATTAGCAAAATTTAAATGATTTAGGTATATTAACATGGATATAAAAATTTAGATTTTACTTTTCTTTTGAATAAAATTATTATTTTGTATGATAACCTATATTATAATGATACTTCATTTAATAATGATTCTAATGGTTATAGTTTAATTTTAATAAATTGAAACCTTATATAAGTATAAGCAAAATTAAAATGATTTAGGTCTATTAACATGGATATTCAAATTTAGTTTTTACTTTTCTTTTGAATAGTAATAATATTTTGTATGATAACCTATACTATATCTTTACTTCATTTAATAATGATTATTTTGGATATAGATTAATTTTAATAAATTGAAAAATTATATAAATATAAGCAAAATTAAATGATTTAGGTCTATAACATGGATATTCAAATTTAGATTTTACTTTTCTTTTGAATTGTATTATTATTTTGTATGATCACCTATATTATAATTTTACTTCATTTAATAATGATTTTTGGTTATAGTTTAATTTAATTTATTGAAAACTTATATAAATATCAGCAAAATTTAAATTGAACCGGTTTATAAACATTGATATTCAAAATATTTTAGCTTTTTTGAATAACATTATAATATCATTTTAGAAATTTATTATAATTATACTACATTTATAATGATTCTAATAGTTATAGTTTAATTTTAATTTATTGAAACATATAAATATAAGCAAAATTAAAATGATTTAGGTCTATTAACATGGATATTCAAATTTAGATTTTACTTTTCTTTTGAATAGTATTATTATTTTGTATGATAACCTATACTATAATTTTACTTCATTTAACAATGATCTAATGGTTATAGTTTAATTTTAATAAATTGAAACCTTTATAAATATAGCAAAATTAAAATGATTTAGGTCTATTAACATGATATTCAAATTTAGATTTTACTTTTCTTTTGAATTGTATTATTATTTTTTATAATCACCTATATTATAATTTTACTACATTTAATAATGATTATTTTGGTTATAGTTTAATTTTAATTTATTGAAACTTATATAAATATAAACAAAATTAAAATGATTTAGGTCTATTAACATGGATATTCAAATTTAGATTTTACTTTTCTTTTGAATTGTATTATTATTTTGTATGAAAACCCTATACTATAATTTACTTCATTTAACAATGATTCTAATGGTTATAGTTTAATTTTAATTAATTGAAACCTTATATAAGTATAAGCAAAATTAAAATGATTTAGGTCTATTAACATGGATATTCAAATTAGATTTTACTTTTCTTTTGAATCATATTATTATTTTGTATGATTACCTATACTATAATTTTACTTCATTTAATAATGATTGTTTTGGTTATAGTTTAATTTTAATAATTGAAAACTTATATAAATATTAACAAAATTAAAATTGAACCAGGTTTATAATCATAGATATTCAAAATAATGTTTAGTTTTTTTTTAATAATGTTAAATATCATTTAAGAAATTATATTATAATTTACTACATTTAATAATGATTATTTTGGTTATAGTTTATTTAATTTATTGAAACTTTATATAAATATAAGCAAAATTAAAATGATTTAGGTCTATTAACATGGATATTCAAATTTAGATTTTACTTTTCTTTTGAATAGTATTATTATTTTGTATAATAACCTATACTATAATTTTACTTCATTAACAATGATTCTAATGGTTATAGTTTAATTTTAATAATTGAAACCTTATATAAATTAAGCAAAATTAAAATGATTTAGGTCTATTAACATAGATATTCAAATTTAGATTTTACTTTTCTTTGAATTGTATTATTATTTTGTATGATAACCTATACTATTATTTTACTTCATTTAACAATGATTCTAATGGTTATAGTTTATTTTAATAAATTGAACCTTATATAGTATAAGCAAAATTAAAATGATTTAGGTCTATTAACATGGATATTCAAATTTAGATTTTACTTTTCTTTTGAATTGTATTATTATTTTGTATGATCACCTATATTATAATTTTACTACATTAATAATGATTATTTTGGTTATAGTTTAATTTTAATTTATTGAAACCTTATATAAGTATAAGCAAAATAATGATTTAGGTCTATTAACATGGATATTCAAATTTAGATTTTACTTTTCTTTTGAATTGTATTATTATTTTGTATGATCACCTATATTATAATTTTACTTCATTAATATGATTATTTTGGTTATAGTTTAATTTTAATTATTGAAAACTTTATAATATCAGCAAAATTTAAATTGACCTGGTTTATAAACATGATATTCAAATTAATTTTACTTTTTGATAATTATAATATAATATCATTTAGAACCTATATTATAATTATACTACTACATTTAATAATGATTCTAATTGGTTTAGTTTAATTTTAATTATTGAAACCTTATATAAATATAAGCAAAATTAAAATGATTTAGGTCTATTAACATGGATATTCAAATTTAGATTTTACTTTTCTTTTGAATAGTATTATTATTTTGTATGATAACCTATACTATAATTTACTTCATTTAACAATGATTCTAATGGTTATAGTTTAATTTTAATAAATTGAAACCTTATATAAGTATAAGCAAAATTAAAATGATTTAGGTCTATTAACATGGATATTCAAATTTAGATTTTACTTTTCTTTGAATAGTATTATAATTTTGTATGATACCTATACTATATTTTACTTCATTTAATAATGATTATTTTGGTTGTAGTTAATTTTAATAATTGAAAATTATATAAATATAAGCAAAATTAAAATGATTTAGGTCTATTAACATGGATATTCAAATTAGATTTTACTTTTCTTTTGAATTGTATTATTATTTTGTATGATCACCTATACTATAATTTACTTCATTTAATAATGATTATTTTGGTTATAGTTTAATTTTAATTTATTGAAACTTATATAAATATCAGCAAAATTAAATTGAACCGGGTTATAACATAAATTCAAAATTATTTTAGTTTTTTTGAATAACATTATAATATCATTTTAGAAATTTTATTATAATTATACTACATTTAATAATGATTCTAATAGTTTGTAGTTTAATTTTAATTTATTGAAACATATAAATATAAGCAAAATTAAAATGATTTAGGTCTATTAACATGGATATTCAAATTTAGATTTTACTTTTCTTTTGAATTGTATTATTATTTGTGATAACCTATACTATAATTTTACTTCATTTAACAATGATTCTAATGGTTATAGTTTAATTTTAATAATTGAAACCTTATATAAGTATAAGCAAAATTAAAATGATTTAGGTCTATTAACATGGATATTCAAATTTAGATTTTACTTTTCTTTTGAATTGTATTATTATTTTTATAATCACCTATATTATAATTTTACTACATTTAATAATGATTATTTTGGTTATAGTTTAATTTTATTTATTGAAACTTTATATAAATATAACAAAATTAAAATGATTTAGGTCTATTAACATGGATATTCAAATTAGATTTTACTTTTCTTTTGAATTGTATTATTATTTGTATGAAACCTATACTATAATTTTACTTCATTTAACAATGATTCTAATTGTTATAGTTTAATTTTAATTAATTGAAACCTTATATAAGTATAAGCAAAATTAAAATGATTTAGGTCTATTAACATGGATATTCAAATTTAGATTTTACTTTTCTTTTGAATTGTATTATTATTTTGTATGATCCTATACTATAATTTACTTCATTTAATAATGATTTTTTTGGTTATAGTTTAATTTAATAAATTGAAAACTTATATAAATATTAACAAAATTAAAATTGAACCATGTTTATAATCATAATTATTCAAAATAATGTTTAAGTTTTTTTTGAATAATGTTAAAATATCATTTAAGAAATTATATTATAATTATACTACATTTAATAATGATTATTTTGGTTATAGTTTAATTTGAATTTATTGAAACTTTATATAAATATAAGCAAAATTAAAATTATTTAGGTCTATTAACATGGATATTCAAATTTAGATTTTACTTTTCTTTTGAATTGTATTATTATTTTGTATGATATCCTATACTATAATTTTACTTCATTTAACAATGATTCTAATGGTTATAGTTTAATTTTAATAAATTGAAACCTTATATAAATATAAGCAAATTTAAATGATTTAGGTCTATTAACATGGATATTCAAATTTAGATTTTACTTTTCTTTTGAATTGTATATTATTTTGTATGATCACCTATATTATAATTTACTACATTTAATAATGATTATTTTGGTTATAGTTTAATTTTAATTTATTGAAACTTTATATAATATAAGCAAAATTAAAATGATTTAGGTCTATTAACATGGATATTCAAATTTAGATTTTACTTTTCTTTTGAATAGTATTATTATTTTGTATGACAACCTATACTATAATTATACTTCATTTAATAATGATTCTAATGGTTATAGTTTAATTTTAATTATTGAAAACTTATATAAATATAAGCAAAATTAAATGATTTAGGTCTATAAACATGGATATTCAAATAAGATTTTACTTTTTTTTGAATGTATTATTACTTTGTATGATCACCTATTTATAATTTTACTACATTTAATAATGATTATTTTGGTTATAGTTTAATTTTAATTTATTGAAACTTATATAAATATAAGCAAAATAAAAATGATTTAGGTCTATTAACATGGATATTCAAATTTAGATTTTACTTTTCTTTTGAATTGTATTATTATTTTGTATGATCACCTATATTATAATTTTACTACATTTAATAATGATTCTTTTGGTTATAGTTTAATTTTAATTTATTGAAAACTTATATAATATCAGCAAAATTAAAATTGAACCAGGTTATAACATAGATATTCAAATATATTTTTTAAGTTTTTTTTTGAATAATGTTATAATATCATTTTAGAAATTATATATAATTATACTACATTTAATAATGATTATTTTGTTATAGTTTAATTTTAATTAATTGAAATCTATATAAATATAAGCAAAATTAAAATGATTTAGGTCTATTAACATGGATATTCAAATTTAGATTTTACTTTTTTTTGAATAGTATTATTATTTTGTATGATAACCTATACTATAATTTTACTTCATTTAACAATGATTCTAATGTTATAGTTTAATTTTTATAAATTGAAACCTTATATAAATATAAGCAAAATTAAAATGATTTAGGTCATTAACATGGATATTCAAATTTAGATTTTACTTTTCTTTTGAATTGTATTATTATTTTGATATCAACCTATATTATAATTTTACTACATTTAATAATGATTATTTTGGTTATAGTTTAATTTTATTTATTGAAACTTATATAATATAAACAAAATTAAAATGATTTAGGTCTATTACATGGATATTCAAATTTAGATTTTACTTTTCTTTTGAATCATTATTATTTTGTATGAAACCTATACTATAATTTTACTTCATTTAACAATGATTCTAATGGTTTATAGTTAATTTTAATTAATTGAAACCTTATATAAGTATAAGCAAAATTAAAATGATTTAGGTCTATAACATGGATATTCAAATTTAGATTTTACTTTTCTTTGAATCATATTATTATTTTGTATGCTTACCTATACTATAATTTTACTTCATTTAATAATGATTGTTTTGGTTATAGTTTAATTTAATAAATTGAAAACTTATATAAATATTACAAAATTAAAATTGAACCAGTGTATAATCATAGATATTCAAAATATGTTTAAGTTTTTTTGAATAATGTTAAAAATCATTTAAGAAATTATATATAATTATACTACATTTAATAATGATTATTTTGGTTATAGTTTCATTTTAATTTATTGAAACTTTATATAAATATAAGCAAAATTAAAATGATTTAGGTCTATTAACATGGATATTCAAATTTAGATTTTACTTTTCTTTTGAATAGTATTATTATTTTGTATAATAACCTATACTATAGTTTTACTTCATTTAACAATGATTCTAATGGTTATAGTTTAATTTTAATAAATTGAAACCTTATATAAATATAAGCAAATTTAAAATGATTTAGGTCTATTAACATGGATATTCAAATTTAGATTTTACTTTTCTTTTGAATTGTATTATTATTTTGTATATATCACCTATATTATAATTTACTACATTTAATAATGATTATTTTGTTATAGTTTAATTTTAATTTATTGAAACTTTATATAAATATAAGCAAAATTAAATTATTTAGGTCTATTAACATGGATATTCAAATTTAGATTTTACTTTCTTTTGAATAGTATTATTATTTGTATGACAACCTATACTTTAATTATACTTCATTTAATAATGATTCTAATGGTTATAGTTTAATTTTAATTTATTGAAAACTTATATAAATATCAGCAAAGTTAAATTTGAACCTGGTTTATAAACATAGGTATTCAAATTAAGATTTTACTTTTTTTTGAATTGTATTATTACTTTGTATGAAATCACCTATATTATAATTTTAATACATTTAATAATGATTATTTTGGTTATAGTTTAATTTTAATTTATTGAAACTTGATATAAATATAAGCAAAATTAAAATGATTTAGGTCTATTAACATGGATATTCAAATTTAGATTTTACTTTTCTTTTGAATGTATTATTATTTTGTATGATTCCCTATATTATTATTTTACTACCTTTTAATAATGATTATTTTGGTTATAGTTTAATTTTAATTTATTGAAAACTTATATAAATATCAGCAAAATTAAATTGAACCAGGTTTATAAACATAGATATTCAATATAGATTTAAGTTTTTTTGAATATGTTTAAAATATCATTTAAGAAATTATATTATAATTTTACTACATTTAATAATGATTATTTTGGTTATAGTTTAATTTTAATTAATTGAAATCATATATAAATATAAGCAAAATTAAAATGATTTAGGTCTATTAACATGGATATTCAAATTTAGATTTTACTTTTCTTGTGAATTGTATTATTACTTTGTATGACAACCTATACTTTAATTATACTTCATTTAACAATGATTCTAATGGTTATAGTTTAATTTTAATTTATTGAAACCTTTTTTTTAAGTATTTGCAAAATTAAAATGATTAAGGTCTATTAACATGGATATTCAAATTTAGATTTTACTTTTCTTGTGAATTTTATTATTACTTTGTATGACAACCTATACTTTAATTATACTTCATTTAACAATGATTCTAATGGTTATAGTTTAATTTGAATTATTGAAACTTTATATAAATAAAAAAATTAAAATGATTTAGGTCTATTAACATGGATATTCAATTTAGATTTTACTTTTTTTTGAATAGTATTATTATTTTGTATAATAACCTATACTATAGTTTTTACTTCATTTAACAATGATTCTAATGGTTATAGTTTAATTTTAATGATTGAAACCTTATATAAATATAAGCAAAATTAAAATGATTTAGGTCTATTAACATGGATATTCAAATTTAGATTTTACTTTTCTTTTGAATAGTATTATTATTTTGTATAATAACCTATACTATAATTTCACTTCATTTAACAATGATTCTAATGGTTATAGTTTAATTTTAATAAATTGAAACCTTATATAAGTATAGGCAAATTAAAATGATTTAGGTCTATTAACATGGATATTCAAATTTAGATTTTATTTTTCTTTTGAATTGTATTATTACTTTGTATGACAACCTATACTTTAATTATACTTCATTTAATAATGATTCTAATGGTTATAGTTTAATTTTAATTTATTGAAAACTTATATAAATATCAGCAAAGTTAAATTTGAACCGGGTTTATAAACATAGGTATTCAAATTAAGATTTTACTTTTTTTTTGAATTGTATTATTACTTTGTATGATCACCTATATTATAATTTTAATACATTTAATAATGATTATTTTGTTTATAGTTTAATTTTAATTTATTGAAACTTATATAAATATAAGAAAATTAAAATGATTTAGGTCTATTAACATGGATATTCAAATTTAGATTTTACTTTTCTTTTGAATCATATTATTATTTTGTATGAAAACCTATACTATAATTTTACTTCATTTAACAATGATTTTTGGTTATAGTTTAATTTTAATAAATTGAAAACTTATATAAATATTAGCAAATTAAATTGAACCATGTTTATAATCATAGATATTCAAATAATGTTTTAAGTTTTTTTTGAATAATGTTAAAATATCATTTAAGAAATTATATTATAATTATACTACATTTAATAATGATTATTTTGTTATAGTTTCATTTTAATTCATTGAAACTTTATATAAATATAAGCAAAATTAAAATGATTTAGGTCTATTAACATGGATATTCAAATTTAGATTTTACTTTTCTTTTGAATTGTATTATTATTTGTATGATAACCTTTACATAAAATTTTACTTCATTTAACAATGATTCTAATGGTTATAGTTAATTTTAAATAATTGAAACCTTATATAAGTATAAGCAAAATAAAATGATTTAGGTCTATTAACATGGATATTCAATTTAGTTTTTATTTTACTTTTTTTGTTAATTGTATTACTACTTTGTATGACAACCTATATAATAATTTTACTACATTTAATAATGATTATTTTGGTTATAGTTTAATTTTAATAATTGAAACTTATATAATATAAGCAAAATTAAAATGATTTAGGTCTATTAACATGGATATTCAAATTTAGATTTTACTTTTCTTTTGAATTGTATTATTATTTTGTATGATCCTTTACTATAATTTTACTTCATTTAATAATGATTCTAATGGTTATAGTTTAATTTTAATAAATTGAAACCTTATATAAGTATAAGCAAAAAATGATTTAGGTCTATTAACATAGATATTCAAATTAGATTTTTACTTTCTTTTGAATTGTATTATTATTTGTATGATCACCTATATTATAATAATTTTACTACATTTAATATGATTATTTTGGTTATAGTTTAATTTTAATTTATTGAAACTTTATATAATATAAGCAAAATAAAAATGATTTAGGTCTATTAACATGGATATTCAAATTTAGATTTTACTTTTCTTTTGAATTGTATTATTATTTTGTATGATAACCTATATTATAATTTTACTTCATTTAATAATGATTATTTTGGTTATAGTTTAATTTTAATTCATTGAAAACTTATATAAATATCAGCAAAATTTAAATTGAACCTGGTTTATAAACATAGATATTCAAATTATATTTTACTTTTTTTGAATAACATTATTTTAAAAATATATATTATTTTATTATTTATACTACATTATTATATGATTCTAATGGTTATAGTTTAATTTTAATTAATTGAAACCTTATATAAATATAAGCAAAATTAAAATGATTTAGGTCTATTAACATGGATATTCAAATTTAGATTTTACTTTTCTTGTGAATTGTATTATTACTTTGTATGACAACCTATACTTTAATTATACTTCATTTAACAATGATTCTAATGGTTATAGTTTAATTTTATTTATTGAAACCTTTTTTTAAGTATAAGCAAAATTAAAATGATTAGGTCTATTAACATGGATATTCAAATTTAGATTTTACTTTTCTTTGAATTTTATTATTACTTTGTATGACAACCTATACTTTAATTATACTTCATTTAACAATGATTCTAATGGTTATAGTTTAATTTGAATTTATTGAAACTTTATATAATATAAACAAAATTAAAATGATTTAGTTCTATTAACATGGATATTCAAATTAGATTTTACTTTCTTTTGAATAGTATTATTATTTTGTATAATAACCTATACTATAATTTTACTTCATTTAACATGATTCTAATGGTTATAGTTTAATTTTAATGAATTGAAACCTTATATAAATATAAGCAAAATTAAAATGATTTAGGTCTATTAACATGGATAAACAAATTTTGATTTTACTTTTCTTTTGAATAGTATTATTATTTTGTATAATAACCTATACTATAATTCACTCATTAAACAATGATCTAATGGTTATAGTTTAATTTTAATAAATTGAAACCTTATATAAGTAAGCAAATTAAAATGATTTAGGTCTATTAACATGGATATTCAAATTTAGTTTTTACTTTTCTTTTGAATAGTAATAATATTTTGTATGATAACCTATACTAATCTTTACTTCATTTAATAATGATTATTTTGGTTATAGTTAATTTTAATAAATTGAAAACTTATATAAATATCAGCAAAATTTAAATTGAACGGGTTTATAAACATTGATATTCAAAATAATATTTTAGCTTTTTTTGAATAACATTATAATATCATTTTAGAAATTTTATTATAATTATACTACATTTAATAATGATTCTAATAGTTGTAGTTTAATTATAATTTATTGAAACATATAAATATAAGTAAAATTAAAATGATTTAGGTCTATTAACATGGATATTCAAATTTAGATTTTACTTTTCTTTTGAATATTATTATTATTTTGTATGATAACCTATACTATAATTTTACTTCATTTAACAATGACTCTAATGGTTATAGTTTAATTTTAATAAATTGAAACCTTGTATAAGTATAAGCAAAATTAAAATGATTTAGGTCAATTAACATGGATATTCAAATTTAGATTTTACTTTTCTTTTGAATTGTATTATTATTTTCTATAATCACCTATATTATAATTTTACTACATTTAATAATGATTATTTTGGTTATAGTTTAATTTTTATTTATTGAAACTTTATATAAATATAAACAAAATTAAAATGATTTAGGTCTATTTACATGGATATTCAAATTTAGATTTTACATTTCTTTTGAATCATATTATTATTTTGTATGAAAACCTATACTATAATTTTACTTCATTTAACAATGATTCTAATGGTTATAGTTTAATTTTAATTAATTGAAACCTTATATAAGTATAAGCAAAATTAAAATAATTTAGGTCTATTAACATGGATATTCAAATTTAGATTTTACTTTTCTTTTGAATCATATTATTATTTTGTATGCTTACCTATACTATAATTTTACTTCATTTAATAATGATTGTTTTGGTTATAGTTTAATTTTAATAAATTGAAAACTTATATAAATATTAACAAAATTAAAATTGAACCATGTTTATAATCATAGATATTCAAAATAATTTTAAGTTTTTTTTGAATAAGTTAAATTATCATTAGAAATTATATTTAATTATACTACATTTAATAATGATTATTTTGGTTATAGTTTCATTTTAATTTATTGAAAACTTATATAAATATAAGCAAAATTAAAATGATTTAGGTCTATTAACATGGATATTCAAATTTAGATTTTACTTTTCTTTTGAATAGTATTATTATTTTGTATAAAACCTATACTATAGTTTTACTTCATTTAACAATGATTCTAATGGTTATAGTTTAATTTTAATAAATTGAAAACTTATATAATATAAGCAAATTAAAATGATTTAGGTCTATTAACATGGATATTCAAATTTAGATTTTACTTTTCTTTTGAATTGTATTATTATTTGTATGATCACCTATATATAACTTACTACATTTAATAATGATTATTTGGTTATAGTTTAATTTTAATTTTATTGAAACTTTATATAAATATAAGGAAAATTAAAATTATTTAGGTCTATTAACATGGATATTCAAATTTAGATTTTACTTTCCTTTTGAATAGTATTATTACTTTGTATGACAACCTATACTTTAATTATACTTCATTTAATAATGATTCTAATGGTTATAGTTTAATTTTAATTTATTGAAAACTTATATAAATATCAGCAAAGTTAAATTTGAACCTGGTTTATAAACATAGGTATTCAAATTAAGATTTTACTTTTTTTTTGAATTGTATTATTACTTTGTATGATCACCTATATTATAATTTTAATACATTTAATAATGATTATTTTTGTTATAGTTTAATTTTAATTTATTGAAACTTGATATAATATAAGCAAAATTAAAATGATTTAGGTCTATTAACATGGATATTCAAATTTAGATTTTACTTTTCTTTTGAATTGTATTATTTTGTATGATCACCTATATTATAATTTTACTACATTTAATAATGATTATTTGGTTATAGTTTAATTTTAATTTATTGAAAACTTATATAAATATCAGCAAAATTAAAATTGAACCAGGTTTATAAACATAGATATTCAATATTACTGTTAAGTTTTTTTTGAATAATGTTAAAATATCATTTAAGAAATATTATAATTATACTACATTTAATAATGATTTTTTGGTTATAGTTTAATTTTAATTAATTGAAATTATATAAATATAAGCAAAATTAAAATGATTTAGGTCTATTAACATGGATATTCAAATTTAGATTTTACTTTTCTTGTGAATTGTATTATTACTTTGTATGACAACCTATACTTAATTATACTTCATTTAACAATGATTCTAATGGTTATAGTTTAATTTTAATTTATTGAAACCTTTTTTTAAGTATTTGCTAAATTAAAATGATTAAGGTCTATTAACATGGATATTCAAATTTAGATTTTACTTTTCTTGTGAATTTTATTATTATTGTATGACAACCTTACTTAATTATACTTCATTTAACAATGATTCTAATGGTTATAGTTTAATTTGAATTTATTGAAAACTTATATAATATAAACAAGATTAAAATGATTTAGTTCTATTAACATGGATATTAAATTTAGATTTTACTTTTCTTTTTGAATAATATTATTATTTTGTATAATAACCTATACTATAGTTTTACTTCATTTAACAATGATTCTAATGGTTATAGTTTAATTTTAATGAATTGTAACCTTATATAAATATAAGCAAAATTAAAATGATTTAGGTCTATTAACATGGATAAACAAATTTTGATTTTACTTTTCTTTTGAATAGTATTATTATTTTGTATAATAACCTATACTATAATTTCACTTCATTTAACAATGATTCTAATGGTTATAGTTTAATTTTAATAAATTGAAACCTTATATAAGTATAGGCAAAATTAAAATGATTTAGGTCTATTAACATGGATATTCAAATTTAGATTTTATTTTTCTTTTGAATTGTATTATTACTTTGTATGACAACCTATACTTTAATTATACTTCATTTAATAATGATTCTAATGGTTATAGTTTAATTTTAATTTATTGAAAACTTATATAAATATCAGCAAAGTTAAATTTGAACCGGGTTTATAAACATAGGTATTCAAATTAAGATTTTACTTTTTTTTTGAATTGTATTATTACTTTGTATGATCACCTATATTATAATTTTAATACATTTAATAATGATTATTTTGGTTATAGTTTAATTTTAATTTTATTGAAACTTTATATAAATATAAGGAAAATTAAAATGATTTAGGTCTATTAACATGGATATTCAAATTTAGATTTTACATTTCTTTTGAATCATATTATTATTTTGTATGAAAACCTATACTATAATTTTACTTCATTTAACAATGATTGTTTTGGTTATAGTTTAATTTTAATAAATTGAAAACTTATATAAATATTAACAAAATTAAAATTGAACCATGTTTATAATCATAGATATTCAAAATAATGTTTAAGTTTTTTTTGAATAATGTTAAAATATCATTTAAGAAATTATATTATAATTATACTACATTTAATAATGATTATTTTGGTTATAGTTTCATTTTAATTCATTGAATCTTTATATAAATATAAGCAAAATTAAAATGATTTAGGTCTATTAACATGGATATTCAAATTTAGATTTTACTTTTCTTTTGAATTGTATTGTTATTTTGTATGATAACCTTTTACTAAAATTTTACTTCATTTAACAATGATTCTAATTTTTATAGTTAAATTTTAAATAATTGAAACCTTATATAAGTATAAGCAAAATAAAAATGATTTAGGTCTATTAACATGGATATTCAAATTTAGTTTTTACTTTTTTTGTTAATTGTATTACTACTTTGTATGACAACCTATATAATAATTTTACTACATTTAATAATGATTATTTTGGTTATAGTTTAATTTTAATAAATTGAAACCTTATATAAGTATAAGCAAAATTAAAATGATTTAGGTCTATTAACATGGATATTCAAATTTAGATTTTACTTTCCTTTTGAATAGTATTATTACTTTGTATGACAACCTATACTTTAATTATACTTCATTTAATAATGATTCTAATGGTTATAGTTTAATTTTAATTTATTGAAAACTTATATAAATATCAGCAAAGTTAAATTTGAACCTGGTTTATAAACATAGGTATTCAAATTAAGATTTTACTTTTTTTTTGAATTGTATTATTACTTTGTATGATCACCTATATTATAATTTTAATACATTTAATAATGATTATTTTGGTTATAGTTTAATTTTAATTTATTGAAACTTGATATAAATATAAGCAAAATTAAAATGATTTAGGTCTATTAACATGGATATTCAAATTTAGATTTTACTTTTCTTTTGAATTGTATTATTATTTTGTATGATCACCTATATTATAATTTTACTACATTTAATAATGATTATTTTGGTTATAGTTTAATTTTAATTTATTGAAAACTTATATAAATATCAGCAAAATTAAAATTGAACCAGGTTTATAAACATAGATATTCAATATACTGTTTAAGTTTTTTTTGAATAATGTTAAAATATCATTTAAGAAATTATATTATAATTATACTACATTTAATAATGATTATTTTGGTTATAGTTTAATTTTAATTAATTGAAATCATATATAAATATAAGCAAAATTAAAATGATTTAGGTCTATTAACATGGATATTCAAATTAGATTTTACTTTTCTTGTGAATTGTATTATTACTTTGTATGACAACCTATACTTTAATTATACTTCATTTAACAATGATTCTAATGGTTATAGTTTAATTTTAATTTATTGAAACCTTTTTTTTAAGTATTTGCAAAATTAAAATGATTAAGGTCTATTAACATGGATATTCAAATTTAGATTTTACTTTTCTTGTGAATTTTATTATTACTTTGTATGACAACCTATACTTTAATTATACTTCATTTAACAATGATTCTAATGGTTATAGTTTAATTTGAATTTATTGAAACTTTATATAAATATAAACAAGATTAAAATGATTTAGTTCTATTAACATGGATATTTAAATTTAGATTTTACTTTCTTTTTGAATAGTATTATTATTTTGTATAATAACCTATACTATAGTTTTACTTCATTTAACAATGATTCTAATGGTTATAGTTTAATTTTAATGAATTGTAACCTTATATAAATATAAGCAAAATTAAAATGATTTAGGTCTATTAACATGGATAAACAAATTTTGATTTTACTTTTCTTTTGAATAGTATTATTATTTTGTATAATAACCTATACTATAATTTCACTTCATTTAACAATGATTCTAATGGTTATAGTTTAATTTTAATAAATTGAAACCTTATATAAGTATAGGCAAAATTAAAATGATTTAGGTCTATTAACATGGATATTCAAATTTAGATTTTATTTTTCTTTTGAATTGTATTATTACTTTGTATGACAACCTATACTTTAATTATACTTCATTTAATAATGATTCTAATGGTTATAGTTTAATTTTAATTTATTGAAAACTTATATAAATATCAGCAAAGTTAAATTTGAACCGGGTTTATAAACATAGTTGTTGTGTACCGTGCCTTCGTTGAGTGGACTGTATCCGATCGGTTGCCGTGCGTTCGTTGTTGGGTTGGCTGTGTTATTGCCTACGGTCCGACTGCGCAAGTCTGCCTTGGTGGGTCTTACTGCAGTCGTCACGTAGGCAATGGTCCCTTAGCTGCGCAAGTCTGCCCGGTGGGTCTTGCTACAGCCAGGTGCCGTGGACGTTCAGAGTTCCCAAAACCGCGCAAGTCTGCCTGGGTAGGTCTTGCTACGGTTGAGGTAGTCTGAATACTGACTGATTTTGTGCTTCGCACTGGTATTTATAGACGGCGGCGCTGTGTAATCGCTGAAGCTGCCGAAGCCACCCGAGCTTGTCTTCGATTGTGGTCGTAACTACGGTCTCCGTGGCCTGTGATTCGTTGACGTCTGAAGATACGCAATCCCTGGCCTGTGATTGGCTAAAGCGCGTGAGATACGCGTACTCTGGTCTGTGATTAGCTAAAGCGCGTGAGATACGCGTAATCTGGCTTGTGATTGGCTAAAGCGCGTGGGCGCGTCCCCGTCTTATCATAGAACGCGGGACCGGCCGTTTGTAACGTGTGGCACAGTAGCAGCGTGCAGACCGGGCTCCTCCGGCGCAGAGCGCTCGGGTCGCCGAACGCTTTGTCCTTGCTCGCCCATGAGCCCTTATGCCGTTACTGGTGTAATGAACATTTATGACACAGTACATAGATTCGGCCCTTACAGTCGGCGGGAGGTTAGTAGCTCACCTGTACGCCTCCCGACGTCAAACGTGCCCGTTGCAGCGTTTATTCGCGACGATCGACCACAGTGTGCCGACCGACTGTATACCGAATCTCATGCTGTTGTGCAACGTATTTGGCCAACGGCCCCGTACAAATAAGATAAATGTTAACAGAAAATAAACCTTTTTATTTGTGGACAAAACATAATAATAATCGGAGAATACGTCGACGTGTGGCGCGAACATAGGTATTCAAATTAAGATTTTACTTTTTTTTTGAATTGTATTATTACTTTGTATGATCACCTATATTATAATTTTAATACATTTAATAATGATTATTTTGGTTATAGTTTAATTTTAATTTATTGAAACTTGATATAAATATAAGCAAAATTAAAATGATTTAGGTCTATTAACATGGATAAACAAATTTTGATTTTACTTTTCTTTTGAATAGTATTATTATTTTGTATAATAACCTATACTATAATTTTACTTCATTTAATAATGATTGTTTTGGTTATAGTTTAATTTTAATTTATTGAAAACTTATATAAATATCAGCAAAGTTAAATTTGAACCGGGTTTATAAACATAGGTTGTTGTGTACCGTGCCTTCGTTGAGTGGACTGTATCCGATCGGTTGCCGTGCGTTCGTTCTTGTTGGGTTGGCTGTGTTATTGCCTACGGTCCGACTGCGCAAGTCTGCCCTTGGTGGGTCTTACTGCAGTCGTCACGTAGGCAATGGTCCCTTAGCTGCGCAAGTCTGCCCGGGTGGGTCTTGCTACAGCCAGGTGCCGTGGACGTTCAGAGTTCCCAAAACCGCGCAAGTCTGCCTGGGTAGGTCTTGCTACGGTTGAGGTAGTCTGAATACTGACTGATTTTGTGCTCCGCACTGGTATTTATAGACGGCGGCGCTGTGTAATCGCTGAAGCTGCCGAAGCCACCCGAGCTTGTCTTCGATTGTGGTCGTAACTACGGTCTCCGTGGCCTGTGATTCGTTGACGTCTGAAGATACGCAATCCCTGGCCTGTGATTGGCTAAAGCGCGTGAGATACGCGTACTCTGGTCTGTGATTAGCTAAAGCGCGTGAGATACGCGTAATCTGGCTTGTGATTGGCTAAAGCGCGTGGGCGCGTCCCCGTCTTATCATAGAACGCGGGACCGGCCGTTTGTAACGTGTGGCACAGTAGCCAGCGTGCAGACCCGGGCTCCTCCGGCGCAGAGCGCTCGGGTCGCCGAACGCTTTGTCCTTGCTCGCCCATGAGCCCTTATGCCGTTACTGGTGTAATGAACATTTATGACACAGTACATAGATTCGGCCCTTTACAGTCGGCGGGAGGTTAGTAGCTCACCTGTACGCCTCCCGACGTCAAACGTGCCCGTTGCAGCGTTTATTCGCGACGATCGACCACAGTGTGCCGACCGACTGTATACCGAATCTCATGCTGTTGTGCAACGTATTTGGCCAACGGCCCCGTACAAATAAGATAAATGTTAACAGAAAATAAACCTTTTTATTGTGGACAAAACATAATAATAATCGGAGAATACGTCGACGTGTGGCGCGAACATATTCCCCCCCGGCAAATGCTTTAGGACTGTGGTTCCCCTTGTGTAGGCAGCAATACGAGTTTCGTACTTGGTCGCTTTTTGGTACCACTTCTTGTTTTGATGGTAACAACTCGAACTAATCCATAAGATCCCTGATGCAGCTGGATAATCCTGTCCAAGTGCCACGTCAGTGATGGTTGTTTGGTCCTAGTGTTGGTGATATTGAATGGTCGCTCGGTGAAATATAACTCATCATCGCGGGGTTGCCAATATGTTCCCAATATTTTTGTTAAGCCGTTGTTCCCTTCGTGCATGTACTTGTGGATTTCTCCAAGATCCTCCGGTGAAAGACTGTTGAGAAGAGCCGGATGGTTGGCGCACCATTTGCAGAGTTTGAACTTGCCACCATTACATAATTGGATTAATTGATTACGCGGTTCCAGAGTTTCAGTTGAAGTATCAGCACCGGTTAGCACATTGTCCACATAGAACTCCTTGTTGATAACTTCGGCGGCTAATGGATACTTGATTCCGTCATCCTGGGTGAGCTGAGCGAGAGTCCGAGTTGCTAAGTATGAGGCTGAAGAGTTGCCGTAGGTGACCGTTTGCAATGTGAAAATCCTTAAAGGTTGATGCGGGTGTAGCGCTCGTCCGGACTGCACCTTGTATGCGTTGTATATTCCCTTTTGCACCGTGATCCGATTCCGAGGAGTTTTTGTGCTGGGCTAATTCTTCCAGTTCCCAAACTCTGGATAGTCTGTTCCAAGCGATCATCGATATGAACTGGTGTTGATGCAGCTGTTGATCCCTTAACATTGAAGTGGTTGTTCTTTCCTGACGCGACCCAGCCGAGCACCGTTTCTTGAAATATGAAAGTAGAGGCGGAATTGAAATTTGTCGAAGTTGGCCTGGGCAAATCCGTTTGTAGAATGTTCCTGTACCATTTAATATTTCCACGCGATCAGGAGCCCAAACTTGAGGATCAGCTAGCTGTATGTCCTTCGGTATTCTTAATGGAGTTGTAGGAAACTGAGTGGTAACTGCCCGATGAATTTTGAAATTACGATACACTCCAGAGTTGTACAAAAATCGTTGACTCTCGACCTTATCTTGCATAGAACACTGCAATTAGACTGACCACTTGACTGCGTTGTTCCGATAATCGACGTTGGAGAACTTCTCATTTTGAAACATAAGTGGTTTGCCAGATGTGTAGTTATGATGTTGCATTGTGATCCGGAAGCGAGTATGTACCGTGCTAAGTGGGTTGAGGAAGAGCTGTAGGCGAACACGAGGGCGGTTGACAGAAGCTCCGTGGTCTGCTGTAATTGCTATTGATTTTCCTCGCCAGTTTCCGTGGCTGTTGCCGCCTGAACTCCCGTTGAGAAATCTATATGTAATAATGTATGGTGCTTACCTTGACAAGTCCTGCAATACCCATGTGAACAGTGCCTAGCCGCGTGATCCGGCAGGAGGCAGTTGTAACATAGTCGTTTTGAACGCACGTGTTCTCTGCGTGCGTTGATGGTCATTCCCAGAAACTCTCGGCAAGCGTACAGCGGATGTTGGCCGCCACTGCATGTTGTACATGATGAGATTGACTTGTCAGTAGTGGCGAAGGCGGTGTGTAGGATCGCTTTTTGGTGCGTACTGATTAGTGTTGTCGTCATATGAGGTTAGTCGCGCTGCTTGACCGTAGTTTGATCTTGTTTCAATGGACTCCAGAATCAGGCATCGTTGATTCAAGAATGTCAGATAATCTTGCATTGAAGGAAGTGAGTCACTGGAGCGGCTAGATTCCCACAGACGGTGTGATTCCACGTCCAATTTTTCTACCATTAGGTGGATGACCAGAGCATCCCAATGTTCTACCGGAAGCTTGAGAGCCTTCAAGGCTCGTAGATGACTATTTAAACCGTTCTGATGCCTTCTCAAATTAACTGACGATGCTATTGCTATTGGTGACATACTGCATACTGCATGGATGTGGATTCCGACCATTTTTCGATTGTTGTCATATCGTTCGCGTAACTGTTCCCAAGCTGACATATAGTTCGCAGATGAAGTTTCCAAGGACTCAATGACTTGAGCCGCCTCGTTTTTCAATGAAGATTTGAGATAGTGCAATTTTTGGATATCCGGAAGGCGGTTGTTGCTATGAACAAGTGATTCAAACGTGTCCCGGTAGCTCAGCCACTGTTTGTAATCTCCGCTGAATTCCGGCAGTGAGATTGGCGGCAGTCTTATAGTTGATTGAGTGTCATATCGTCCCATGTTGTCCGCAGAGCCTTGGCGGCTTGAGGCTTCGCTTGCTCTTCTTTGATTTGTTTTTGTAGATTCAAGAAAGACCATAGCCGGTGAAATAGTCTCATAGTAGGCTGTTTCTACAGCCAAGCGTTCTTCTAGCTGTTCTTCACGGGGATCCAATATTTCTATACGAGTTTGACTGTTGAGGAAGTCTCCATAAGCAGCTTCAAGCCTCGTAGTTCGCATTCCTAGTTCCATGACCGTTGATGGATTTGAAAAGTTGCCGTTGTCAAAGAATTTCTGAAAGGCAGTGATCTGCCGCTTCATTATTCCCCGACGACTGACGAGATCTCTTAGTTCGGCAGCCATCCTGATCCGGCTCGAAGATGACCAATGTTGTGTACCGTGCCTTCGTTGAGTGGACTGTATCCGATCGGTTGCCGTGCGTTCGTTCTTGTTGGGTTGGCTGTGTTATTGCCTACGGTCCGACTGCGCAAGTCTGCCCTTGGTGGGTCTTACTGCAGTCGTCACGTAGGCAATGGTCCCTTAGCTGCGCAAGTCTGCCCGGGTGGGTCTTGCTACAGCCAGGTGCCGTGGACGTTCAGAGTTCCCAAAACCGCGCAAGTCTGCCTGGGTAGGTCTTGCTACGGTTGAGGTAGTCTGAATACTGACTGATTTTGTGCTCCGCACTGGTATTTATAGACGGCGGCGCTGTGTAATCGCTGAAGCTGCCGAAGCCACCCGAGCTTGTCTTCGATTGTGGTCGTAACTACGGTCTCCGTGGCCTGTGATTCGTTGACGTCTGAAGATACGCAATCCCTGGCCTGTGATTGGCTAAAGCGCGTGAGATACGCGTACTCTGGTCTGTGATTAGCTAAAGCGCGTGAGATACGCGTAATCTGGCTTGTGATTGGCTAAAGCGCGTGGGCGCGTCCCCGTCTTATCATAGAACGCGGGACCGGCGTTTGTAACGTGTGGCACAGTAGCCAGCGTGCAGACCCGGGCTCCTCCGGCGCAGAGCGCTCGGGTCGCCGAACGCTTTGTCCTTGCTCGCCCATGAGCCCTTATGCCGTTACTGGTGTAATGAACATTTATGACACAGTACATAGATTCGGCCCTTTACAGTCGGCGGGAGGTTAGTAGCTCACCTGTACGCCTCCCGACGTCAAACGTGCCCGTTGCAGCGTTTATCGCGACGATCGACCACAGTGTGCCGACCGACTGTATACCGAATCTCATGCTGTTGTGCAACGTATTTGGCCAACGGCCCCGTACAAATAAGATAAATGTTAACAGAAAAAAACCTTTTTATTTGTGGACAAAACATAATAATAATCGGAGAATACGTCGACGTGTGGCGCGAACATAGGTATTCAAATTAAGATTTTACTTTTTTTTTGAATTGTATTATTACTTTGTATGATCACCTATATTATATTTTAATACATTTAATAATGATTATTTTGGTTATAGTTTAATTTTAATTTATTGAAACTTGTATAAATATAAGCAAAATTAAAATGATTTAGGTATATTAACATGGATAAACAAATTTTGATTTTACTTTTCTTTTGAATAGTATTATTATTTTGTATAATAACCTATACTATAATTTTACTTCATTTAATAATGATTGTTTTGGTTATAGTTTAATTTTAATAAATTGAAACCTTATATAAGTATAGGCAAAATTAAAATGATTTAGGTCTTTTAACATGGATATTCAAATTTAGATTTTATTTTTCTTTTGAATTGTATTATTACTTTGTATGACAACCTATACTTTAATTATACTTCATTTAATAATGATTCTAATGGTTATAGTTTAATTTTAATTTATTGAAAACTTATATAAATATCAGCAAAGTTAAATTTGAACCGGGTTTATAAACATAGGTATTCAAATTAAGATTTTACTTTTTTTTTGAATAGTATTATTATTTTGTATAAAAACCTATACTATAGTTTTACTTCATTTAACAATGATTCTAATGGTTATAGTTTAATTTTAATAAATTGAAACCTTATATAGATATAAGCAAAATTAAAATGATTTAGGTCTATTAACATGGATATTCAAATTTAGATTTTACTTTTCTTTTGAATAGTATTATTATTTTGTATAATAACCTATACTATAATTTTACTTCATTTAATAATGATTGTTTTGGTTATAGTTTAATTTTAATAATTGAAAAACATATAAATATTAACAAAATTCAAATTGAACAACCAGTTTATAATCATAGATATTCAATATACTGTTTAAGTTTTTTTTGAATAATGTTAAAATATCATTTAAGAAATTATATTATAATTATACTACATTTAATAATGATTATTTTGGTTATAGTTTCATTTTAATTCATTGAATCTTTATATAAATATAAGCAAAATTAAAATGATTTAGGTCTATTAACATGGATATTCAAATTTAGATTTTACTTTTCTTTTGAATAGTATTATTATTTTGTATAAAAACCTATACTATAGTTTTACTTCATTTAACAATGATTCTAATGGTTATAGTTTAATTTTAATAAAATGAAACCTTATATAAATTTAAGCAAAATTAAAATGATTTAGGTCTATTAACATGGATATTCAAATTTAGATTTTACTTTTCTTTTGAATTGTATTATTATTTTGTATGATAACCTTATACTACAATTTTACTTCATTTAACAATGATTCTAATGGTTATAGTTAAATTTTAAATAATTGAAACCTTATATAAGTATAAGCAAAATAAAAATGATTTAGGTCTATTAACATGGATATTCAAATTTAGTTTTTACTTTTTTTGTTAATTGTAATTACTATACTTTTTGTATGACAACCTATATAATAATTTTACTACATTTAATATTGATTATTTTGGTATAGTTTAATTTGAATTTATTGAAACTTTATAAAATATAAACAAGATTAAAATGATTTAGGTCTATTAACATGGATATTCAAATTTAGATTTTACTTTTCTTTTGAATAGTATTATTATTTTGTATAATAACCTATACTATAATTTTACTTCATTTAATAATGATTGTTTTGGTTATAGTTTAATTTTAATAAATTGAAAACTTATATAAATATTAACAAAATTAAAATTGAACCATGTTTATAATCATAGATATTCAAAATAATGTTTAAGTTTTTTTTGAATAATGTTAAAATATCATTTAAGAAATTATATTATAATTATACTACATTAATAATGATTATTTTGGTTATAGTTTCATTTTATTTATTGAAACTTATATAAATATAAGCAAAATTAAATGATTTAGGTCTATTAACATGGATATTCAAATTTAGATTTTACTTTTCTTTTGAATAGTATTATTATTTTGTATAAAACCATACTATAGTTTTACTTCATTTAACAATGATTCTAATGGTTATAGTTTAATTTTAATAAATTGAAACCTTATATAGATATAAGCAAAATTAAAATGATTTAGGTCTATTAACATGGATATTCAAATTTAGATTTTACTTTTCTTTTGAATAGTATTATTATTCTGTATAATAACCTATACTATAGTTTTACTTCATTTAACAATGATTCTAATGGTTATAGTTTAATTTTAATAAATTGAAACCTTATATAAATATAAGCAAAATTAAAATGATTTAGGTCTATTAACATGGATATTCAAATTTAGATTTTACTTTTCTTTTGATTTGTATTATTATTTTGTATGATCACCTATATTATAACTTTACTACATTTAATAATGATTATTTTGGTTATAGTTTAATTTTAATTTTATTGAAACTTTATATAAATATAAGGAAAATTAAAATGATTTAGGTCTATTAACATGGATATTCAAATTTAGATTTTACTTTTCTTTTGAATTGTATTATTATTTTGTATGATAACCTTATACTAAAATTTTACTTCATTTAACAATGATTCTAATGGTTATAGTTAAATTTTAAATAATTGAAACCTTATATAAGTATAAGCAAAATAAAAATGATTTAGGTCTATTAACATGGATATTCAAATTTAGTTTTTACTTTTTTTGTTAATTGTATTACTACTTTGTATGACAACCTATATAATAATTTTACTACATTTAATATTGATTATTTTGGTTACAGTTTAATTTGAATTTATTGAAACTTTATATAAATATAAACAAGATTAAAATGATTTAGGTCTATTAACATGGATATTCAAATTTAGATTTTACTTTCTTTTTGAATAGTATTATTATTTTGTATAATAACCTATACTATAATTTTACTTCATTTAATAATGATTGTTTTGGTTATAGTTTAATTTTAATAAATTGAAAACTTATATAAATATTAACAAAATTAAAATTGAACCATGTTTATAATCATAGATATTCAAAATAATGTTTAAGTTTTTTTTGAATAATGTTAAAATATCATTTAAGAAATTATATTATAATTATACTACATTTAATAATGATTATTTTGGTTATAGTTTCATTTTAATTTATTGAAACTTTATATAAATATAAGCAAAATTAAAATGATTTAGGTCTATTAACATGGATATTCAAATTTAGATTTTACTTTTCTTTTGAATAGTATTATTATTTTGTATAAAAACCTATACTATAGTTTTACTTCATTTAACAATGATTCTAATGGTTATAGTTTAATTTTAATAAATTGAAACCTTATATAAATATGAGCAAAATTAAAATGATTTAGGTCTATTAACATTTATATTCAAATTTAGATTTTACTTTTCTTTTGAATAGTATTATTATTCTGTATAATAACCTATACTATAGTTTTACTTCATTTAACAATGATTCTAATGGTTATAGTTTAATTTTAATAAATTGAAAACTTATATAAATATAAGCAAAATAAAATGATTTAGTCTATTAACATGGATATTCAAATTTAGATTTTACTTTTCTTTTGATTGTATTATTATTTTGTATGATCACCTATATTATAACTTTACTACTACATTTATAATGATTATTTTGGTATAGTTTAATTTTAATTTATTGAAACTTTATATAATATAAGGAAAATTAAAATGATTTAGGTCTATTAACATGGATATTCAAATTTAGATTTTACTTTTCTTTTGAATTGTATTATTATTTTGTATGATAACCTTATACTACAATTTTACTTCATTTAACAATGATTCTAATGGTTATAGTTAAATTTTAAATAATTGAAACCTTATATAAGTATAAGCAAAATAAAAATGATTTAGGTCTATTAACATGGATATTCAAATTTAGTTTTTACTTTTTTTGTTAATTGTATTACTACTTTGTATGACAACCTATATAGTAATTTTACTACATTTAATAATGATTATTTTGGTTATAGTTTAATTTGAATTTATTGAAACTTTATATAAATATAAACAAGATTTAAATGATTTAGGTCTATTAACATGGATATTCAAATTTAGATTTTACTTCTTTTTGAATAGTAATATATTATTTTGTATGCTAACCTATACTATAATTTTACTTCATTTAATAATGATTGTTTTGGTTATAGTTTAATTTTAATAAATTGAAAACTTATATAAATATTAACAAAATTAAAATTGAACCATGTTTATAATCATAGATATTCAAAATAATGTTTAAGTTTTTTTTGAATAATGTTAAAATATCATTTAAGAAATTATATTATAATTATACTACATTTAATAATGATTATTTTGGTTATAGTTTCATTTTAATTTATTGAAACTTTATATAAATATAAGCAAAATTAAAATGATTTAGGTCTATTAACATGGATTTCAAATTTAGATTTTACTTTTCTTTTGAATTATTATTATTTTTGTATAAAAACCTATACTATAGTTTTACTTCATTTAACAATGATTCTAATGGTTATAGTTTAATTTTAATAAATTGAAACCTTATATAAATATGAGCAAAATTAAAATGATTTAGGTCTATTAACATTTATATTCAAATTTAGATTTTACTTTTCTTTTGAATAGTATTATTATTTTGTATGACAACCTATACTTTAATTATACTTCATTTAATAATGATTCTAATGGTTATAGTTTAATTTTTATTTATTGAAAACTTATATAAATATCAGCAAAATTAAAATTGAACCAGGTTTATAAACATAGATATTCAATATCTGTGTTAAGTTTTTTTTGAATAATGTTAAAATATCATTTAAGAAATTATATTATAATTATACTACATTAATAATGATTATTTTGGTATAGTTTTTCATTTTAATTCATTAATCTTTATATAAATATAAGCAAAATTAAAATGATATAGGTCTATTACATGGATATTCAAATTTAGATTTTACTTTTCTTTTGAATAGTATATTATTTTGTAAAAACCTATACTATAGTTTTACTTCATTTAACAATGATTCTAATGGTTATAGTTTATTTTTAATAATTGAAACTTATATAATTTAAGCAAAATAAAAATGATTTAGGTCTATTAACATGGATATTCAAATTTAGTTTTTACTTTTTTTGTTAATTGTATTACTACTTTGTATGACAACCTATATAATAATTTTACTACATTTAATAATGATTATTTTGGTTATAGTTTAATTTTAATAAATTGAAACCTTATATAAGTATAAGCAAAATTAAAATGATTTAGGTCTATTAAATGGATATTCAAATTTAGAATTTTACTTTTCTTGTGAATTGTATTATTACTTTGTATGACAACCTATACTATAAATTTACTTCATTTAATAATGATTGTTTTGGTTATAGTTTAATTTTAATAATTGAAAACTTATTAATATTAACAAAATAAAATTGAACCATGTTTATAATCATAGATATTCAAAATAATGTTTAAGTTTTTTTTGAATAATGTTAAAATATCATTAAGAATTATATTATAATTATATACTACATTAATAATGATTATTTTGGTATAGTTTCATTTTAATTTATTGAAACTTATATAAATATAAGCAAAATTAAAATGATTTAGGTCTATTACATGGATATTCAAATTTAGATTTTACTTTTCTTTTGAATAGTATTATTATTTTGTATAAAAACCTATACTATAGTTTTACTTCATTTAACAATGATTCTAATGGTTATAGTTTAATTTTAATAAATTGAAACCTTATATAAATATAAGCAAAATTAAAATGATTTAGGTCTATTAACATGGATATTCAAATTTAGATTTTACTTTTCTTTTGAATAGTATTATTATTTTGTATAAAAACCTATACTATAGTTTTACTTCATTTAACAATGATTCTAATGGTTATAGTTTAATTTTAATAAATTGAAAACTTATATAAATATTAACAAAATTAAAATTGAACCATGTTTATAATCATAATTATTCAAAATAATGTTTAAGTTTTTTTTGAATAATGTTAAAATATCATTTAAGAAATTATATTATAATTATACTACATTTAATAATGATTATTTTGGTTATAGTTTAATTTGAATTAATTGAAACTTTATATAAATATAAGCAAAATTAAAATTATTTAGGTCTATTAACATGGATATTCAAATTAGATTTTACTTTTCTTTTGAATTGGTATTATTATTTGTATGATATCCTATACTACTATAATTTTACTCCATTTAACAATGATTATAATGGTTATAGTTTTTTTAATAAATTGAAACCTATATAAATATAAGCAAAATTAAAATGATTTAGTTCTATTAACATGGATATTCAAATTTAGATTTTACTTTTCTTTTGAATTGTATTATTATTTTGTATGATAACCTTATACTAAAATTTTACTTCATTAACAATGATTCTATGGTTATAGTTTAATTTATAATAATTGAAACCTTATATAAGTATAAGCAAAATTAAAATGATTTAGGTCTATTAACATGGATATTCAAATTTAGATTTTACTTTTCTTTTGAATTGTATTATTATTTTGTATGATAACCTTATACTATAATTATACTTCATTTAATAATGATTCTAATTGTTATAGTTTAATAATTATTTATTGAAACTTTATATAAATATAAACAAAATTAAAATGATTTAGGTCTATTAACATGGATATTCAAATTAAGATTTTACTTTTCTTTTGAATTGTATTATTATTTTGTATGATCACCTATATTATAATTTTACTACATTTAATAAAGATTATTTTGGTTATAGTTTAATTTTAATTTATTGAAAACTTATATAAATATCAGCAAAGTTAAATTTGAACCGGGTTTATAAACATAGATATTCAAAATAATTTTTTAGTTTTTTTTGAATAACATTATAATATCATTTTAGAAATTATATTATAATTTTACTACATTTAATAATGATTCTAATGGTTATAGTTTAATTTTAATTAATTGAAACCTTTTATAAGTATAAGCAAAATTAAAATGATTTAGGTCTATTAACATGGATATTCAAATTTAGATTTTACTTTTCTTTTGAATTGTATTATTACTTTGTATAATAACCTATACTATAATTTTACTTTATTTAACAATGATTCTAATTGTTATAGTTTAATTTTAATAAATTGAAACCTTATATAAGTATAAGCAAAATTAAAATGATTTAGGACTATTAACATGGATATTCAAATTTAGATTTTACTTTTCTTTTGAATTGTATTATTATTTTGTATGATAACCTTATACTATAATTATACTTCATTTAATAATGATTCTAATTGTTATAGTTTAATTTTAATTTATTGAAACTTTATATAAATATAAACAAAATTAAAATGATTTAGGTCTATTAACATGGATATTCAAATTTAGATTTTACTTTTCTTTTGAATTGTATTATTATTTTGTATGATCACCTATATTATAATTTTACTACATTTAATAATGATTATTTTGGTTATAGTTTAATTTTAATTTATTGAAAACTTATATAAATATCAGCAAAGTTAAATTTGAACCGGGTTTATAAACATAGATATTCAAAATAATTTTTTAGTTTTTTTTGAATAACATTATAATATCATTTTAGAAATTATATTATAATTTTACTACATTTAATAATGATTCTAATGGTTATAGTTTAATTTTAATTAATTGAAACCTTTTATAAGTATAAGCAAAATTAAAATGATTTAGGTCTATTAACATGGATATTCAAATTTAGATTTTACTTTTCTTTTGAATTGTATTATTATTTTGTATAATAACCTATACTATAATTTTACTTTATTTAACAATGATTCTAATTGTTATAGTTTAATTTTAATAAATTGAAACCTTATATAAGTATAAGCAAAATTAAAATGATTTAGGACTATTAACATGGATAAACAAATTTTGATTTTACTTTTCTTTTGAATAGTATTATTATTTTGTATAATAACCTATACTATAATTTCACTTCATTTAACAATGATTCTAATGGTTATAGTTTAATTTTAATGAATTGAAACCTTATATAAGTATAGGCAAAATTAAAATGATTTAGGTCCATTAACATGGATATTCAAATTTAGATTTTATTTTTCTTTTGAATTGTATTATTACTTTGTATGACAACCTATACTTTAATTATACTTCATTTAATAATGATTCTAATGGTTATAGTTTAATTTTAATTTATTGAAAACTTATATAAATATCAGCAAAATTAAAATTGAACCAGGTTTATAAACATAGATATTCAATATACTGTTTAAGTTTTTTTTGAATAATGTTAAAATATCATGTAAGAAATTATATTATAATTATACTACATTTAATAATGATTATTTTGGTTATAGTTTCATTTTAATTCATTGAATCTTTATATAAATATAAGCAAAATTAAAATGATTTAGGTCTATTAACATGGATATTCAAATTTAGATTTTACTTTTCTTTTGAATAGTATTATTATTTTGTATAAAAACCTATACTATAATTTTACTTCATTTAACAATGATTCTAATGGTTATAGTTTAATTTAATAAATTGAAACCTTATATAATATAAGCAAAATTAAAATGATTTAGGTCTATTAACATGGATATTCAAATTTAGATTTTACTTTTCTTTTGAATGTATTATTATTTTGTATGATAACCTATACTATAATTTTACTTCATTTAACAATGATTCTAATGGTTATAGTTTAATTTTAAATAATTGAAACCTTATATAAGTATAAGCAAAATAAAAATGATTTAGGTCTATTAACATGGATATTCAAATTTAGATTTTACTTTTCTTTGAATTGTATTATTATTTGTATGATAACCTATACTTAATTTTACTTCATTTAATAATGATTCTAATTGTTATAGTTTAATTTTAATTTATTGAAACCTTATATAAGTATAAGCAAAATTAAAATGATTTAGGTCTATTAACATGGATATTCAAATTTAGATTTTACTTTTCTTTTGAATTGTATTATTATTTGTATGATAACCTATACTATAATTTTACTTCATTTAATAATGATTCTAATGGTTATAGTTTAATTTTAATATTGAAAACTTATATAAATATCAGCAAAATTAAATTTGAACGGGTTTATAAACATAGGATATTCAAAATAATTTTTAGTTTTTTTGAATAACATTATAATATCATTAGAAATTATATTATAATTTTACTACATTTAATAATGATTCTAATGGTTATAGTTTAATTTTAATTAATTGAAACCTTATATAAGTATAAGCAAAATTAAAATGATTTAGGTCTATTAACATGGATATTCAAATTTAGATTTTACTTTTCTTTGAATTGTATTATTATTTTGTATGATAACCATATACTATAATTATACTTCATTTAATAATGATTCTAATGTTATAGTTTAATTTTAATTATTGAAAACTTATATAAATATCAGCAAAAAATTAAAATGATTTAGGTTTATAAACATGGATATTCAAAATAATTTTTATTTTTTTTTTGAATTGTATTATAATATCATTTTAGAAATTATATTATAATTTTACTACATTTAATAATGATTCTTTGGTTATAGTTTAATTTTAATTTATTGAAACCTTATATAATATAAGCAAAATTAAAATGATTTAGGTCTATTAACATGGATATTCAAATTTAGATTTTACTTTTCTTTTGAATTGTATTATTATTTGTATGATAACCTATACTATAATTTTACTTCATTTAACAATGATTCTAATGGTATAGTTTAATTTTAATAAATTGAAACCTTATATAATATAAGCAAAATTAAAATGATTTAGGTCTATTAACATGGATATTCAAATTTAGATTTTACTTTTCTTTGAATTATTATTATTTTGTATGATAACCTATACTATAATTTTACTTCATTTAATAATGATTCTTTTGGTTATAGTTTTTTTAATAATTGAAAACTTATATAAATATTAACAAAATTAAAATTGAACCAGGTTTATAATGATAGATATTCAAAATAATTTTAAGTTTTTTTTGAATAAGTTAAAATATCATTTAGAAATTATATTATAATTATACTACATTTAATAATGATTATTTTGGTTATAGTTAATTTAATTTATTGAAACTTATATAAATATAAGCAAAATTAAAATGATTTAGGTCTATTAACATGGATATTCAAATTTAGATTTTACTTTTCTTTTGAATTGTATTATTATTTTGTATGATAACCTATACTATATAATTTACTTCATTTAACAATGATTCTAATGGTTATAGTTTAATTTTAATTATTGAAACCTTATATAAATATAGCAAAATTAAATGATTTAGGTCTATTAACATGGATATTCAAATTTAGATTTTACTTCTTTTGAATGTATTATTATTTTGTATGATAACCTTATACTATAATTTTACTTCATTTAACAATGATTCTAATGGTTATAGTTAATTTTAAATAATTGAAACTTATATAAATATAAGCAAAATTAAAATGATTTAGGTCTATTAACATGGATATTCAAATTTAGATTTTACTTTTTTTGTTAATTGTATTATATTTGTATGACACCTATATATAATTTTACTACATTTAATAATGATATTTTGGTTATAGTTTAATTTTAATAATTGAAACCTTATATAAGTATAAGCAAAATTAAAATGATTTAGGTCTATTAACATGGATATTCAAATTTAGATTTTACTTTTCTTTTGAATGTATTATTATTTTGTATGACAACCTATACTATAATTTTACTTCATTTAACAATGATTCTAATGGTTATAGTTTAATTTTAATTTATTGAAAACTTATATAAATATAAGCAAATTAAAATTGAACCAGTTTATAAACATAATATTCAAAATAATTTTTAGTTTTTTTTGAATAATGTATTATAATATCATTTAAGAAATTATATTATAATTATACTACATTTAATAATGATTCTTTGGTTATAGTTTAATTTTAATTATTGAAACTTATATAAATATAAGCAAAATTAAAATGATTTAGGTCTATTAACATGGATATTCAAATTTAGATTTTACTTTTCTTTTGAATTGTATTATTATTTGTATGATAACCTATACTATAATTTTACTACATTTAATAATGATTATTTGGTTATAGTTTAATTTTTAATAATTGAAACCTTATATAAATATAAGCAAAATTAAAATGATTTAGGTCTATTAACATGGATATTCAAATTTAGATTTTACTTTTCTTTTGAATTGTATTATTATTTTGTATGATAACCTATACTATAATTTTACTTCATTTAATAATGATTCTAATTGTTATAGTTTAATTTTAATTATTGAAACTTTATATAAATATAAGCAAAATTAAAATGATTTAGGTCTATTAACATGGATATTCAAATTTAGATTTTACTTTTCTTTTGAATTGTATTATTTTTGTATGATAACCTATACTATAATTTTACTTCATTTAATAATGATTATTTTGGTTATAGTTTAATTTTAATTTATTGAAAACTTATATAAATATCAGCAAAGTTAAATTGAACCGGGTTTATAAACATAGATATTCAAAATAATTTTTTAGTTTTTTTGAATACATTATAATATCATTTTAGAAATTATATTATAATTTTACTACATTTAATAATGATTCTAATGGTTATAGTTTAATTTTAATTATTGAAACCTTTATAAATATAAGCAAAATTAAAATGATTTAGGTCTATTAACATGGATATTCAAATTTAGATTTTACTTTTTTTGAATTGTATTATTATTTTTGTATGATAACCTATACTATAATTTTACTTCATTTAATAATGATTCTAATGGTTATAGTTTAATTTTAATTTATTGAAAACTTATATAAATATCAGCAAATTAAATTTGAACCGGTTTATTAAACATAGATATTCAAAATAATTTTACTTTTTTTTGAATAATGTATAATATCATTTAAGAAATTATATTATAATTTTACTACATTTAATAATGATTATTTTGGTTATAGTTTAATTTAATAAATTGAAACTTTATATAAATATAAGCAAAATTAAAATGATTTAGGTCTATTAACATGGATATTCAAATTTAGATTTTACTTTTCTTTTGAATTGTATTATTATTTTGTATGATAACCTTATACTAAAATTTTACTTCATTTAACAATGATTCTAATGGTTATAGTTTAATTTTAATTAATTGAAACCTTATATAAGTATAAGCAAAATTAAAATGATTTAGGTCTATTAACATGGATATTCAAATTTAGATTTTACTTTTCTTTTGAATTGTATTATTATTTTGTATGATAACCTTATACTATAATTTTACTTCATTTAATAATGATTTAATTGTTATAGTTTAATTTTAATTATTGAAAACTTATATAAATATCAGCAAAGTTAAATTTGACCGAGGTTATATAAACATAGATATTCAAAATAATTTTTAGTTTTTTTGAATAATGTTATAATTCATTTAAGAAATTATATTATAATTTTACTACATTTAATAATGATTATTTTGGTATAGTTTAATTTTATAAATTGAAACCTTATATAAATATAAGCAAAATTAAAATGATTTAGGTCTATTAACATGGATATTCAAATTTAGATTTTACTTTTCTTTTGAATTGTATTATTATTTTGTATGATATCCTATACTATAATTTTACTCCATTTAACAATGATTATAATGGTTATAGTTTAATTTTAATAAATTGAAACCTTATATAAATATAAGCAAAATTAAAATGATTTAGGTCTATTAACATGGATATTCAAATTTAGATTTTACTTTTCTTTTGAATTGTATTATTATTTTGTATGATAACCTTATACTAAAATTTTACTTCATTTAACAATGATTCTAATTGGTATAGTTTAATTTAAATTTATTGAAAACTTATATAAATATCAGCAAATTAAAATTGAACGGGTTTATAAACATAGATATTCAAAATAATTTTTTAGTTTTTTGAATAACATTATATATCATTTTAGAAATTATATTATAATTTACTACATTTAATAATGATGAATTTGGTTATAGTTTAATTTTAATTTATTGAAACTTATATAAATATAAGCAAAATTAAAATGATTTAGGTCTATTAACATGGATATTCAAATTTAGATTTTACTTTTCTTTTGAATTGTATTATTATTTTGTATGATAACCTATACTATAATTTTACTCATTTAATAATGATTAATTGGTTATAGTTTAATTTTAATTTATTGAAACTTTATATAAATATAAGCAAAATTAAAATGATTTAGGTCTATAACATGGATATTCAAATTTAGATTTTACTTTTCTTTTGAATTGTATTATTATTTTGTATGATAACCTATATTATAATTTTACTACATTTAATAATGATTATTTTGGTTATAGTTTAATTTTAATTTATTGAAACTTTATATAAATATAAGCAAAATTAAAATGATTTAGGTCTATTAACATGGATATTCAAATTTAGATTTTACTTTTCTTTTGAATTGTATTATTATTTTGTATGATAACCTATACTATAATTTACTTCATTTAATAATGATTTAATTGTTATAGTTTAATTAATTTATTGAAAACTTATAAATATCAGCAAAGTTAAAATGAATTAGGTTTATAAACATGGATATTCAAATAATTTTAGTTTTTTTGAATAACATTATAATATCATTTTAGAAATTATATTATAATTTACTACATTTAATAATGATTAATTTGGTTATAGTTTAATTTTAATTATTGAAACTTTATATAAATATAAACAAAATTAAAATGATTTAGGTCTATTAACATGGATATTCAAATTTAGATTTTACTTTTCTTTTGAATTGTAATTATTTTGTATGATAACCTATACTATAATTTACTTCATTTAACAATGATTCTAATGGTTATAGTTTAATTTTAATAAATTGAAACTTATATAAATATAAGCAAAATTAAAATGATTTAGGTCTATTAACATGGATATTCAAATTTAGATTTTACTTTTCTTTGAATTGTATTATTATTTGTATGATAACCTTATAATATAATTTACTCATTTAATAATGATTCTAATTGTTATAGTTTAATTTTATTTATTGAAACTTATATAAATATAAGCAAAATTAAAATGATTTAGGTCTATTAACATGGATATTCAAATTTAGATTTTACTTTTCTTTTGAATTGTATTATTATTTTGTATGATCACCTATACTTATAATTTTACTACATTTAATAATGATTATTTTGGTTATAGTTTAATTTTAATTTATTGAAAATTATATAAATATAAGCAAAATTAAAATGTTAGGTCTATTAACATGATATTCAAATAATTTTTACTTTTTTTGAATAAATTATAATATCATTTTAAAATTATATTATAATTTACTACATTTAATAATGATTCTAATGGTTATAGTTTAATTTTAATTTATTGAAACCTTTTATAAATATAAGCAAAATTAAAATGATTTAGGTCTATAACATGGATATTCAAATTTAGATTTTACTTTTCTTTGAATTGTATTATTATTTGTATAATAACCTATACTATAATTTTACTTCATTTAATAATGATTCTAATGTTATAGTTTAATTTTAATTTATTGAAAACTTATATAAATATCAGCAAAATTAAATTGAACCGGGTTTATAAACATGGATATTCAAAATAATTTTTTACTTTTTTTTTGAATAACATTATAATATCATTTTTAGAAATTATATTATAATTTTACTACATTTAATAATGATTATTTGGTTATAGTTTAATTTTAATTTATTGAAACCTTATATAAATATAAGCAAAATTAAAATGATTTAGGTCTATTAACATGGATATTCAAATTTAGTTTTACTTTTCTTTTGAATTGAATTGTATTATTATTTTATGAAAACCTATATTATAATTTTACTACATTTAATAATGATTATTTTGGTTATAGTTTAATTTTAATATTGAAACTTATATAAATATAAGCAAAATTAAAATGATTTAGGTCTATTAACATGGATATTCAAATTTAGATTTTACTTTCTTTTGAATTGTATTATTATTTTGTATGATAACCTTATACTATAATTTACTTCATTTAATAATGATTCTAATTGTTATAGTTTATTTTAATTTATTGAAAACTTATATAAATATCAGCAAATTAAATTTGAACCGAGTTTATAAACATAGATATTCAAAATAATTTTACTTTTTTTGAATAATGTTATTAAAATATCATTAAGAAATATATTATAATTATACTACATTTAATAATGATTATTTTGGTTATAGTTTAATTTTAATTATTGAAACCTTATATAAATATAAGCAAAATTAAAATGATTTAGGTCTATTAACATGGATATTCAAATTTAGATTTTACTTTTCTTTTGAATGTATTATTATTTTGTATGATAACCTTATACTAAAATTTACTTCATTTAAAATGATTCTAATGGTTATAGTTTAATTTTAATTAATTGAAACCTTATATAAATATAAGCAAAATTAAAATGATTTAGGTCTATTAACATGGATATTCAAATTTAGATTTTACTTTTCTTTTGAATTGTATTATTATTTGTATGATAACCTTATACTATAATTATACTTCATTTAATAATGATTCTAATTGTTATAGTTTAATTTAATTTATTGAAAACTTATATAAATATCAGCAAAGTTAAATTTGAACCGGGTTATAAACATAGATATTCAAAATAATTTTTAGTTTTTGAATAACATTATTATATCATTTTAGAAATTATATTATAATTTTACTACATTTAATAATGATGAATTTGGTTTTAGTTTAATTTGAATTTATTGAAACTTTATATAAATATAAACAAAATTAAATGATTTAGGTCTATTAACATGGATATTCAAATTTAGATTTTACTTTTCTTTTGAATTGTATTATTATTTTGTATGATAACCTTATACTATAATTTTACTTCATTTAATATGATGAATTTGGTTATAGTTTAATTAATTTAATTTATTGAAACTTTATATAAATATAAGCAAAATTAAAATGATTTAGGTCTATTAACATGGATATTCAAATTTAGATTTTACTTTTCTTTTGAAGTATTATTATTTTGTATGATAACCTATATTATATTTACTACATTTAATAATGATTATTTTGGTTATAGTTTAATTTTAATTTATTGAAACTTTATATAAATATAAGCAAAATTAAAATGATTTAGGTCTATTAACATGGATATTCAAATTTAGATTTTACTTTTCTTTTGAATTGTATTATTATTTGTATGATAACCTATACTATAATTATACTTCATTTAATAATGATTCTAATTGTTATAGTTTAATTTAAATTATTGAAAACTTATATAATATCAGCAAAAGTTAAATTGAACCGGTTTATTAAACATAGATATTCAAAATAATTTTTTAGTTTTTTTTGAATAACATTATAATATCATTTTAGAAATTATATTATAATTTTACTACATTTAATAATGATGAATTTGGTTATAGTTTAATTTTAATTTATTGAAACTTTATATAAATATAAACAAAATTAAAATGATTTAGGTCTATTAACATGGATATTCAAATTTAGATTTTACTTTTCTTTTGAATTGTATTATTATTTTGTATGATAACCTATACTATAATTTTACTTCATTTAATAATGATTATAATGGTTATAGTTTAATTTTAATTAATTGAAACCTTATATAAATATAAGCAAATTAAAATGATTTAGGTCTATTAACATGGATATTCAAATTAGATTTTACTTTTCTTTTGAATTGTATTATTATTTGTATGATACCTTATACTATAATTATACTTCATTTAATAATGATTCTAATTGTTATAGTTTAATTTATTTATTGAAACTTTATATAAATATAAACAAAATTAAAATGATTTAGGTCTATTAACATGGATATTCAAATTTAGATTTTACTTTTCTTTTGAATTGTATTATTATTTTGTATGATAACCTATATTATAATTTTACTTACATTTAATAATGATTATTTTGGTTATAGTTTAATTTAATTTATTGAAAATATATAAATATCAGCAAAGTAAATTTGAACCGGGTTTATAAACATAGATATTCAAAATAATTTTTTAGTTTTTTTTGAATAATATTATAATATCATTTTAGAAATATATTATAATTTACTACATTTAATAATGATTGAATGGTTATAGTTTAATTTTAATTTATTGAAACCTTTATAATATAAGCAAAATTAAAATGATTTAGGTCTATTAACATGGATATTCAAATTTAGATTTTACTTTTCTTTTGAATTGTATTATTATTTTGTATGATAACCTATACTATAATTTTACTTCATTTAATAATGATTCTAATTGTTATAGTTTAATTTTAATTTATTGAAAACTTATATAATATCAGCAAAGTTAAATTGAACCGGTTTATAAACATAGATATTCAAAATAGATTTTTACTTTTTTTTGAATAACATTATAATATCATTTTAGAAATTATATTAATTTTACTACATTTAATAATGATTATTTTGGTTATAGTTTAATTTTAATTTATTGAAACCTTATATAATATAAGCAAAATTAAATGATTTAGGTCTATTAACATGGATATTCAAATTTAGATTTTACTTTTCTTTTGAATTGTATTATTATTTTGTATGACAACCTATATTATATTTTACTACATTTAATAATGATTATTTTGGTTATAGTTTAATTTAATTTATTGAAACCTTATATAAATATAAGCAAAATTAAAATGATTTAGGTCTATTAACATGGATATTCAAATTTAGATTTTACTTTTCTTTTGAATTGTATTATTATTTTGTATGATAACCTTATACTATAATTATACTTCATTTAATAATGATTCTAATTGTTATAGTTAATTTAATTTATTGAAAACTTATATAAATATCAGCAAAGTTAAATTTGAACCGAGTTATAAACATAGATATTCAAAATAATTTTTACTTTTTTTTTGAATATGTTTATAATATCATTAAGAAATTATATTATAATTACTACATTTAATAATGATTATTTGGTTATAGTTTAATTTTAAATTATTGAAACCTTATATAAATATAAGCAAAATTAAAATGATTTAGGTCTATTAACATGGATATTCAAATTTAGATTTTACTTTTCTTTGAATTGTATTATTATTTTGTATGATAACCTATACTATAATTTTACTTCATTTAATAATGATTCTAATGGTTATAGTTTAATTTTAATTAATTGAAACCTTATATAAATATAAGCAAAATTAAAATGATTTAGGTCTATTAACATGGATATTCAAATTTAGATTTTACTTTTCTTTTGAATTGTATTATTATTTTGTATGATAACCTTATACTATAATTATACTTCATTTAATAATGATTCTAATTGTTATAGTTTAATTTAAATTTATTGAAAACTTATATAAATATCAGCAAAATTAAATTTGAACCGGGTTTATAAACATAGATATTCAAAATAATTTTTAGTTTTTTTGAATAACATTATAATATCATTTAGAAATTATATATAATTTACTACATTTAATAATGATTATTTGGTTATAGTTTAATTTTAATTTATTGAAAACTTATATAAATATCAGCAAAATTAATGATGTACCGGGTTTATAAACATGGATATTCAAATAATTTTTTTACTTTTTTTTGAATAATATTATAATATCATTTGAAATTATATTATAATTTTACTACATTTAATAATGATTCTAATGGTTATAGTTTAATTTTAATTATTGAAACCTTTTATAAATATAAGCAAAATTAAAATGATTTAGGTCTATTAACATGGATATTCAAATTTAGATTTTACTTTTCTTTTGAATGTATTATTATTTTGTATGATAACCTATACTATAATTTTACTTCATTTAATAATGATTCTAATGTTATAGTTTAATTTAATTTATTGAAAACTTATATAAATATCAGCAAAGTTAAATTTGAGGTTTATAAACATGGATATTCAAATAATTTTTTACTTTTTTTTGAATTTATAATACATTTTAGAAATTATATTATAATTTACTACATTTAATAATGATCTATTTGGTTATAGTTAATTTTAATTTATTGAAACCTTATATAAATATAAGCAAAATTAAAATGATTTAGGTCTATTAACATGGATATTCAAATTTAGATTTTACTTTTCTTTTGAATTGTATTATTATTTTTATGAAAACCTATATTATAGTTTTTACTTCATTTAATAATGATTCTTTTGGTTATAGTTTAATTTTAATAAATTGAAAACTTATATAAGTATAAGCAAAATTAAAATGATTTAGGTCTATAACATGGATATTCAAATTTAGATTTTACTTTTCTTTTGAATTGTATTATTTTGTGTATGATAACTTATACTATAATTTTACTTCATTTAATAATGATTCTAATGTTATAGTTTAATTTTAATTTATTGAAAACTTATATAATATCAGCAAATTAAATTTGAACCGGTTTATAACATGGATATTCAAAATAATTTTAAGTTTTTTTGAATAATGTTATAATATCATTTAAGAAATTATATTATAATTTTACTACATTTAATAATGATTATTTTGGTTATAGTTTAATTTTAATAAATTGAAACCTTATATAAATATAAGCAAAATTAAAATGATTTAGGTCTATTAACATGGATATTCAAATTTAATTTTACTTTTCTTTTGAATTGTATTATTTTTTGTATGATAACCTTATACTATAATTTACTTCATTAAATGATTATTCTAATGGTTATAGTTTAATTTTAATTAATTGAAACTTATATAAATATAAGCAAAATTAAAATGATTTAGGTCTATTAACATGGATATTCAAATTTAGATTTTACTTTTCTTTTGAATTGTATTATTATTTTGTATGATAACCTTATACTATAATTATACTTCATTTAATAATGATTCTAATTGTTATAGTTTAATTTAAATTTATTGAAAACTTATATAAATATCAGCAAAGTTAAATTTGAACCGGGTTTATAAACATAGATATTCAAAATAATTTTTTAGTTTTTTTTGAATAACATTATAATATCATTTTAGAAATTATATTATAATTTTACTACATTTAATAATGATGAATTTGGTTTTAGTTTAATTTGAATTTATTGAAACTTTATATAAATATAAACAAAATTAAAATGATTTAGGTCTATTAACATGGATATTCAAATTTAGATTTTACTTTTCTTTTGAATTGTATTATTATTTTGTATGATAACCTTATACTATAATTTTACTACATTTAATAATGATTATTTGTTATAGTTTAATTTTAATTATTGAAACTTTATATAAATATAAACAAAATTAAAATGATTTAGGTCTATTAACATGGATATTCAAATTTAGATTTTACTTTTCTTTTGAATTGTATTATTATTTTGTATGATCACCTATATTATAATTTTACTACATTTAATAATGATTATTTTGGTTATAGTTTAATTTTAATTTATTGAAACTTTATATAAATATAAGCAAAATTAAAATGATTTAGGTCTATTAACATGGATATTCAAATTTAGATTTTACTTTTCTTTTGAATTGTATTATTATTTTGTATGATAACCTTATACTATAATTATACTTCATTTAATAATGATTCTAATTGTTATAGTTTAATTTTAATTTATTGAAAACTTATATAAATATCAGCAAAGTTAAATATGAATCGGGTTATAACATAGATATTCAAAATAATTTTTTAGTTTTTTGAATAAATTATAATATCATTTTAGAAATTATATTATAATTTACTACATTTAATAATGATGAATGGTTATAGTTTAATTTGAATTTATTGAAACTTTATATAAATATAAACAAAATAAAATGATTTAGGTCTATTAACATGGATATTCAAATTTAGATTTTACTTTTCTTTTGAATTGTATTATTATTTTGTATGATAACCTATACTATAATTTTACTTCATTTAACAATGATTCTAATGGTTATAGTTTAATTTTAATAAATTGAAACCTTATATAAATATAAGCAAAATTAAAATGATTTAGGTCTATTAACATGGATATTCAAATTTAATTTTACTTTCTTTTGAATTGTATTATTATTTTGTATGATAACCATATATATAATTATACTTCATTTAATAATGATTCTAATGGTTATAGTTTAATTTTAATTTATTGAAAATTATATAAATATCAGCAAATTAAATTGAACCGGGTTTATTAAACATAGATATTCAAAATAATTTTTTAGTTTTTTTTGAATAACATGTAATATCATTTTAGAAAATTATATTATAATTTTACTACATTTAATAATGATGATTTGGTTTAGTTTAATTTTAATTTATTGAAACTTTATATAAATATAAACAAAATTAAAATGATTTAGGTCTATTAACATGGATATTCAAATTTAGATTTTACTTTTCTTTTGAATTGTATTATTATTTGTATGATAACCTTATACTATAATTATACTTCATTTAATAATGATTCTAATTGTTATAGTTTAATTTTAATTTATTGAAACTTATATAAATATCAGCAAAGTTAAATTGAACCGGGTTTATAAACATAGATATTCAAAAAATTTTTAGTTTTTTGAATAACATTATAATATCATTTTAGAAATTATATTATAATTTTACTACATTTAATAATGATGAATTTGGTTTTAGTTTAATTTGAATTTATTGAAACTTTATATAAATATAAACAAAATTAAAATGATTTAGGTCTATTAACATGGATATTCAAATTTAGATTTTACTTTTCTTTTGAATTGTATTATTATTTTGTATGATAACCTTATACTATAATTTTACTACATTTAATAATGATGAATTTGGTTATAGTTTAATTTGAATTTATTGAAACTTTATATAAATATAAACAAAATTAAAATGATTTAGGTCTATTAACATGGATATTCAAATTTAGATTTTACTTTTCTTTTGAATTGTATTATTATTTTGTATGATCACCTATATTATAATTTTACTACATTTAATAATGATTATTTTGGTTATAGTTTATTTTAATTTATTGAAACTTATATAAATATAAGAAAATTAAAATGATTTAGGTCTATTAACATGGATATTCAAATTTAGATTTTACTTTTCTTTTGAATTGTATTATTATTTTGTATGATAACCTTATACTATAATTATACTTCATTTAATAATGATTCTAATTGTTATAGTTTAATTTTAATTTATTGAAAACTTATATAAATATCAGCAAAGTTAAATATGAATCGGGTTTATAAACATAGATATTCAAATAATTTTTAGTTTTTTTGAATACATTATAAATCATTTTAGAAATATATTATAATTTTACTACATTTAATAATGATGAATTTGGTTATAGTTTAATTTGAATTTATTGAAACTTTATATAAATAAACAAAATTAAAATGATTTAGGTCTATTAACATGGATATTCAAATTTAGATTTTACTTTTCTTTTGAATTGTATTATTATTTTGTATGACAATATATTATAATTTTACTTCATTTAACAATGATTCTAATGGTTATAGTTTATTTTAATAAATTGAAACCTTATATAAATATAAGCAAAATTAAAATGATTTAGGTCTATTAACATGGATATTCAAATTTAGATTTTACTTTTCTTTTGAATTGTATTATTATTTTGTATGATAACCTTATACTTAATTATACTTCATTTAATAATGATTACTAATGGTTATAGTTTAATTTTAAATAATTGAAAAAATTATATAAGTATAAGCAAAATTAATGATTTAGGTCTATTAACATGGATATTCAAATTAGATTTTACTTTTCTTTTGAATAGTATTATTATTTTGTATGATAACCTATACTATATTTTACTCATTTAATAATGATTAATGGTTATAGTTTAATTTTAATAAATTGAAACCTTATATAAATATAAGCAAAATTAAAATGATTTAGGTCTATTAACATGGATATTCAAATTTAGATTTTACTTTTCTTTTGAATTGTATTATTATTTTGTATGATAACCTTATACTATAATTTTACTTCATTTAATAATGATTCTAATGGTTATAGTTTAATTTTAATTAATGAAACCTTATATAAATATAAGCAAATTAAAATGATTTAGGTCTATTAACATGGATATTCAAATTTAGATTTTACTTTTCTTTTGAATTGTATTATTTTATTTGTATGATCACCTATATTATAATTTTACTACATTTAATAATGATTATTTGGTTATAGTTTAATTTTAATTTATTGAAACTTATATAAATATAAGCAAAATTAAAATGATTTAGGTCTATTAACATGGATATTCAAATTTAGATTTTACTTTTCTTTTGAATTGTATTATTATTTTGTATGATAACCTATACTATAATTATACTCATTTAATAATGATTCTAATGTTATAGTTTAATTTTAATTTATTGAAAACTTATATAAATATCAGCAAAGTTAAATATGAACAGGGGTTTATAAACATAGATATTCAAAATAATTTTTAGTTTCTTTTGAATAACTTATAATATCATTTTAGAAATTATATTATAATTTTACTACATTTAATAATGATGAATTTGGTTATAGTTTAATTTTAATTTATTGAAACTTTATATAAATATAAACAAAATTAAAATGATTTAGGTCTATTAACATGGATATTCAAATTTAGATTTTACTTTTCTTTTGAATTGTATTATTATTTTGTATGATAACCTATACTTATAATTTTACTTCATTTAATAATGATTATTTTGGTTATAGTTTAATTTTAATTTATTGAAACTTATATAAATATAAGCAAAATTAAATTGATTTAGGTCTATAACATAGATATTCAAATTTAGATTTTACTTTTCTTTTGAATAGTATTATATTTGTTATGATAACCTTATACTATAATTTACTTCATTTAACATGATTCTAATGGTTATAGTTTAATTTTAATTTATTGAAACTTTATATAAATATAAGCAAAATTAAAATGATTTAGGTCTATTAACATGGATATTCAAATTTAGATTTTACTTTTCTTTTGAATTGTATATTATTTTTGTATGATCACCTATATTATAATTTTACTACATTTAATAATGATTAATTTGGTTATAGTTTAATTTTAATTTATTGAAACTTATATAAATATAAACAAAATTAAAATGATTTAGGTCTATTAACATGGATATTCAAATTTAGATTTTACTTTTCTTTTGAATTGTATTATTATTTTGTATGATCACCTATATTATAATTTTACTACATTTAATAATGATTCTTTTGGTTATAGTTTCATTTAATTTATTGAAACTTTATATAAATATAAGCAAAATTAAAATGATTTAGGTCTATTAACATGGATATTCAAATTTAGATTTTACTTTTCTTTTGAATTGTATTATTATTTTGTATGATAACCTTATACTATAATTATACTTCATTTAATAATGATTAAATGTTATAGTTTAATTTTAATTTATTGAAAACTTATAAAAATATCAGCAAAGTGAAATATTTGAACCGGGTTTATAAACATAGATATTCAATTTAATTTTTTTTTTCTTTTGAATAACATTATAATATCATTTAGAAATTATATTATAATTTACTACATTTAATAATGATGAATTTGGTTATAGTTTAATTTGAATTTATTGATGAAACTTTATTAAATAAACAAAATTAAAATGATTTAGGTCTATTAACATGGATATTCAAATTTAGATTTTACTTTTCTTTTGAATTGTATTATTATTTTGTATGATCACCTATATTATAATTTTACTACATTTAATAATGATTATTTTGGTTATAGTTTCATTTTAATTTATTGAAAACTTATATAAATATAAGCAAAATTAATATGATTTAGGTCTATTAACATAGATATTCAAATTTAGATTACTTTTCTTTTGAATAGTATTATTTATTTTGTATGATAACCTTATACTATATTTTACTTCATTTAACAATGATTCTAATGTTATAGTTTAATTTTAATAATTGAAACCTTATATAAATATAAGCAAAATTAAAATGATTTAGGTCTATTAACATGGATATTCAAATTTAGATTTTACTTTCTTTTGAATTGTATTATTATTTTGTATGATAACCTTATACTATAATTATACTTCATTTATAATGATTCTAATTGTTATAGTTTAATTTAATTTATTGAAAACTTATATAAATATCAGCAAAGTTAAATTGAACCGGGTTTATAACATAGATATTCAAATAATTTTTTAGTTTTTTTGAATAACATTATAATATCTTTTAGAAATTATATTATAATTTTACTACATTTAATATGATGAATTTGTTTTAGTTTAATTTGAATTTATTGAAACTTTATAAAATATAAACAAAATTAAAATGATTTAGGTCTATTAACATGGATATTCAAATTTAGATTTTACTTTTCTTTTGAATTGTATTATTATTTTGTATGAAAACCTATACTATAATTTTACTCATTTAATAATGATGAATTTGGTTATAGTTTAATTTGAATTTATTGAAACTTTATATAAATATAAACAAAATTAAAATGATTTAGGTCTATTAACATGGATATTCAAATTTAGATTTTACTTTTCTTTTGAATGTATTATTATTTGTATGATCACCTATATATAATTTTACTACATTTAATAATGATTATTTTGGTTATAGTTTCATTTTAATTTATTGAAACTTTATATAAATATAAGGAAAATTAAAATGATTTAGGTCTATTAACATGGATATTCAAATTTAGATTTTACTTTTCTTTTGAATGTATTATTATTTTGTATGATAACCTATACTATAATTATACTTCATTTAATAATGATTCTAATTGTTATAGTTTAATTTTAATTTATTGAAAACTTATATAAATATCAGCAAAGTGAAATATGAATCGGGTTTATAAAATAGATATTCAAAATAATTTTTAGTTTTTTTTGAATAACATTATAATATCATTTTAGAAATTATATTATAATTTTACTACATTTAATAATGATGAATTTGGTTATAGTTTAATTTGAATTTATTGAAACTTTATATAAATATAAACAAAATGAAAATGATTTAGGTCTATTAACATGGATATTCAAATTTAGATTTTACTTTTCTTTTGAATTGTATTATTATTTTGTATAATAACCTATACTATAGTTTTACTTCATTTAACAATGATTCTAATGGTTATAGTTTAATTTTAATAAATTGAAACCTTATATAAATATAAGCAAAATTAAAATGATTTAGGTCTATTAACATGGATATTCAAATTTAAATTTTACTTTTCTTTTGAATTGTATTATTATTTTGTAGGATAACCATATACTATAATTATACTTCATTTAATAATGATTCTAATTGTTATAGTTTAATTTAAATTTATTGAAAACTTATATAAATATCAGCAAAGTTAAATTTGAACCGGGTTTATAAACATAGATATTCAAAATAATTTTTTAGTTTTTTTTGAATAACATTGTAATATCATTTTAGAAATTATATTATAATTTTACTACATTTAATAATGATGAATTTGGTTTTAGTTTAATTTGAATTTATTGAAACTTTATATAAATATAAACAAAATTAAAATGATTTAGGTCTATTAACATGGATATTCAAATTTAGATTTTACTTTTCTTTTGAATTGTATTATTATTTTGTATGATAACCTTATACTATAATTATACTTCATTTAATAATGATTCTAATTGTTATAGTTTAATTTAAATTTATTGAAAACTTATATAATATCAGCAAAGCAAAAATTTGAACGGGGGTTTATAAACATAGATATTCAAATAATTTTTAGTTTTTATGAATAATTATAATATCATTTTAGAAATTATATTATAATTTTACTAATTTAATAATGATGAATTTGGTTTAGTTTAATTTGAATTTATTGAAACTATAATAAATATAAACAAAATTAAAATGATTTAGGTCCATTAACATGGATATTCAAATTTAGATTTTACTTTTCTTTTGAATTGTATTATTATTTTGTATGATCACTTATACTATAATTTTACTACATTTAATAATGATGAATTTGGTTATAGTTTAATTTGAATTTATTGAAACTTTATATAAATATAAACAAAATTAAAATGATTTAGGTCTATTAACATGGATATTCAAATTTAGATTTTACTTTTCTTTTGAATTGTATTATTATTTTGTATGATCACCTATATTATAATTTTACTACATTTAATAATGATTATTTTGGTTATAGTTTCATTTTAATTTATTGAAACTTTATATAAATATAAGGAAAATTAAAATGATTTAGGTCTATTAACATGGATATTCAAATTTAGATTTTACTTTTCTTTTGAATTGTATTATTATTTTGTATGATAACCTTATACTATAATTATACTTCATTTAATAATGATTCTAATTGTTATAGTTTAATTTTAATTTATTGAAAACTTATATAAATATCAGCAAAGTGAAATATGAATCGGGTTTATAAACATAGATATTCAAAATAATTTTTTAGTTTTTTTTGAATAACATTATAATATCATTTTAGAAATTATATTATAATTTTACTACATTTAATAATGATGAATTTGGTTATAGTTTAATTTGAATTTATTGAAACTTTATATAAATATAAACAAAATTAAAATGATTTAGGTCTATTAACATGGATATTCAAATTTAGATTTTACTTTTCTTTTGAATTGTATTATTATTTTGTATGATCACCTATATTATAATTTTACTTCATTTAACAATGATTCTAATGGTTATAGTTTAATTTTAATAAATTGAAACCTTATATAAGTATAAGCAAAATTAAAATGATTTAGGTCTATTAACATGGATATTCAAATTTAGATTTTACTTTTCTTTTGAATTGTATTATTATTTTGTATGATAACCTTATACTTTAATTATACTTCATTTAATAATGATACTAATGGTTATAGTTAAATTTTAAATAATTGAAAAATTATATAAGTATAAGCAAAATTAAAATGATTTAGGTCTATTAACATGGATATTCAAATTTAGATTTTACTTTTCTTTTGAATAGTATTATTATTTTGTATAATAACCTATACTATAGTTTTACTTCATTTAACAATGATTCTAATGGTTATAGTTTAATTTTAATAAATTGAAACCTTATATAAATATAAGCAAAATTAAAATGATTTAGGTCTATTAACATGGATATTCAAATTTAAATTTTACTTTTCTTTTGAATTGTATTATTATTTTGTATGATAACCTTATACTAAAATTTTACTTCATTTAACAATGATTCTAATGGTTATAGTTTAATTTTAATTAATTGAAACCTTATATAACTATAAGCAAAATTAAAATGATTTAGGTCTATTAACATGGATATTCAAATTTAGATTTTACTTTTCTTTTGAATTGTATTATTATTTTGTATGATCACCTATATTATAATTTTACTACATTTAATAATGATTATTTTGGTTATAGTTTCATTTTAATTTATTGAAACTTTATATAAATATAAGCAAAATTAAAATGATTTAGGTCTATTAACATGGATATTCAAATTTAGATTTTACTTTCTTTGAATTGTATTATTATTTTGTATGATTAACCTTATACTATAATTATACTTCATTTAATAATGATTCTAATTGTTATAGTTTAATTTTAATATTGAAAACTTATATAAATATCAGCAAGTGAAATATGAAACCGGTTTAAACATAGATATTCAAAATAATTTTTTAGTTTCTTTTGAATAACATTATAATATCATTTTAGAAATTATATTATAATTTTACTACATTTAATAATGATGAATTTGGTTATAGTTTAATTTGAATTTATTGAAACTTTATATAAATATAAACAAAATTAAAATGATGTAGGTCTATTAACATGGATATTCAAATTTAGATTTTACTTTTCTTTTGAATTGTATTATTATTTTGTATGATCACCTATATTATAATTTTACTACATTTAATAATGATTATTTTGGTTATAGTTTCATTTTAATTTATTGAAACTTTATATAAATATAAGCAAAATTAATATGATTTAGGTCTATTAACATAGATATTCAAATTTAGATTTTACTTTTCTTTTAAATAGTATTATTATTTTGTATGATAACCTTATACTATAATTTAATTCATTAACAATGATTCTAATGGTTATAGTTTAATTTAATAAATTGAAACTTATATAAATATAAGCAAAATTAATATGATTTAGGTCTATTAACATAGATATTCAAATTTAGATTTTACTTTTCTTTTGAATTGTATTATTATTTTGTATGATCACCTATATTATAATTTTACTACTTAATATGATGAATTTGGTTATAGTTTAATTTGAATTTATTGAAACTTTATAAAAAAAACAAATTAAAATGATTTAGGTCTATAACATGGATATTCAAATTTAGATTTACTTTTCTTTTGAATTGTATTATTATTTGTATGATCACCTATATTATAATTTTACTACATTTAATAATGATTATTTTGGTTATAGTTTCATTTTAATTTATTGAAACTTTATATAAATATAAGCAATTAAAATGATTTAGGTCTATTAACATGGATATTCAAAATTAGATTTTACTTTTCTTTTGAATTGTATTATTATTTTGTATGATAACCTTATACTATAATTATACTTCATTAATAATGATTCTAATGTATAGTTTATTTTAATTTATTGAAAACTTATATAAATATCAGCAAAGTGAAATATGAACCGGGTTTATAAACATAGATATTCAAAATAATTTTTTAGTTTCTTTTGAATAACATTATAATATCATTTTAGAAATTATATTATAATTTTACTACATTTAATAATGATGAATTTGGTTATAGTTTAATTTGAATTTATTGAAACTTTATATAAATATAAACAAAATTAAAATGATGTAGGTCTATTAACATGGATATTCAAATTTAGATTTTACTTTTCCTTTGAATTGTATTATTATTTTGTATGATCACCTATATTATAATTTTACTACATTTAATAATGATTATTTTGGTTATAGTTTCATTTTAATTTATTGAAACTTTATATAAATATAAGCAAAATTAATATGATTTAGGTCTATTAACATAGATATTCAAATTTAGATTTTACTTTTCTTTTAAATAGTATTATTATTTTGTATGATAACCTTATACTATAATTTTACTTCATTTAACAATGATTCTAATGGTTATAGTTTAATTTTAATAAATTGAAACCTTATATAAATATAAGCAAAATTAAAATGATTTAGGTCTATTAACATGGATATTCAAATTTAAATTTTACTTTTCTTTTGAATTGTATTATTATTTGTAGGATAAAATACTATAATATACTTCATTTAATAATGATTCTAATTGTTATAGTTTAATTTAAATTTATTGAAAACTTATATAAATATCAGCAAAGTTAAATTTGAACCGGGTTTATAAACATAGATATTCAAAATAATTTTTTAGTTTTTTTTGAATAACATTGTAATATCATTTTAGAAATTATATTATAATTTTACTACATTTAATAAT
>NW_026083173.1:0-85300 GCF_020184175.1 Aphis gossypii
TACAAATACAAATAAAAAATAAATTAAATAAATTTGAACAAATACAAATACTTATGAAATATTTTTTTCATTTTACTTAATAAAAATCAGTTTGCAAAATTAATTTTGTAATACCTAAGTAATAACTAATTTAAAATAGTATCATGTTACATTCAACTAGGTATTATTAGAAGTTTTTATACCTCTTAAATTTATACTGAAAAATGAAAATAAATAAATAAATTAGGTAATACAATAACAAGTTATCATCAAAACAAATCTGACACAAGATAACTGACAAATAATTTATTTTGAATTTTTTAAGTATTAACATAAAAGTATTTTAATTTCAAATACAAATATGTCCAATTCAGTATTTAAAATACTTTCCAGATACTTAAATCAAAAATTATTTAAATACTTTACAAGACTGGGCCTATATAAATATATTAGATCTGTTAACTAACCTTGGAAAAGTGTAATATAATTGTCAAACCCAATACTTTTGAGCCAATTTATAGTAAAACTATAGTCCATGGTAGGTACCTAATAAAATTGAATATATTTGAAATCTATGCACTATATTAACAACAAAATTCACAACTTCTGACTGAGGACTTTTAGTATATACTTAGAATTTCAAACCATGCATACACACGGATGATATTCAAATATTTATTTATTTAATGTAAGATAGTACCTAGTTAAGTACTTTTCTTAATAATATATTACACATATAGGCCTAGGCACATGTCTAATCTGCCTATACCTTAAACAAGGCCAGTAATTTCATAAAGCAGTACAAACATCATTTAAATAAATATTTATTTTAAAACCTCAAAGCCTTCAGCCCTGTAGTAATAATAAAATAGGTACACTTACCTTAAGGTGGAATATCGATCAGGATTCACGATTCACGATACACAGCACTGGCGGACTGCACAAAACGTTAAACTTAGAATAGAACTTAGAAGTAGGTACTCCCGTAAACACGTGTTAACAACAATTACAAGTCAATAGAATTTTAATGTTGGAATAAATCACGTCGTAAACGGTCAACGGAGACGGGAGAACGAGTAAAAACACAAGATTACAAGAATATTAGATTTCTACTTGTTAGTTTGTAGGTTATGAATTATGATTATTATTCGGGAATGGCCTCGACGAGGGTACTATTAAAAAATATAGTTACTATTACCAAACAATATAGTTGATAATACTATAATTTTAGAATATAAAAATAATATTATAGTAATAACAACTATTCGTTTTTGTTAGATTATATCAACTATAATTTCTTGTTACAATAACAACAATATTAATTAAGTTGTTTAAACATTAGTGAAAATCACTATAAATGTACAACAATTTATCAATAGTATTTGCAGCAATTTATTAACAGTTAAACTTACTATAAATTAGTAATATTTACTATAAAATATCTAACTAAAATTTTATAGTAATTATTTTTTTCCGTGTATGCATAGAAATGTTTCACACACGCGCGCGCACACACACACATACGCGCTCACACACATAACAGCTTCACATACATTAAACCTTTTCAAACATACATTGTCCATAACAAACCCATAATGAGGGATGTGGTATCCCTGTCACCAAGTCCGTTCCAAATACAAACCTGTACAGACCTGCAGAGTCATATTCGAGTATTGTCGGTGAATAAAAAAGTAGTGCATGAAGCAAAATGAAATCAGTCCATGTACTACCCTTCAAGTGTCAAATCGTGTTAATTCAGAGTTCCTAAGTTCCTAACTATTTCATACTGTTATTTAAAGTACAATTTTTATAATTCATTACCCATATATTCGTTGAAGGGTACAGTCTTGTTTCGTGAGTTCGACTAGTGCTCTTCAGTTTTAAACATAATCATGTTTTCGTGTAGTGTATGCGATAATGCCTTTACATTGATCAAAAATCTACATAGACATGCCAAGTCACACGAATCACCCACTAAAATCGTATGCAGTATTTGCTCAGAAATATTCACGCGAAGAGATAACCTCATCAGACATAAAAAAGAAAAACATCGTAAGTATTTTTTTTCAGAATAAAAATTTACAAATTTATTAGATAAAATATTCATAATCAAATTAATAATAAATAATACTATTTTCAGGTTCAAATATTATAATCCAACAACAACCAACCATAACCAAGCGAGAAATTCAAGATTTTTTTAAACCAGCTGAACAAATTTACGATTATGATGGTAAATATATTATTCATAACTTTATATATATATAACATAGGTTCTTATTTTATTTTATAAAAAATAGAACAATTAATAAAATATACAAAGTTGTATAAAATCATGGAAAACATATAATAATTTAGATAAAATCCTGATAAATCCCATAATTATAGTTAATCCCGTTAAGATGATATATATATATATATATATATGTTGTAAATGTTCATAAAATTGTTCAATAATTTTGGTAAATTTTCATGTAGTAATATATTAATTGATAATATTTCCATACGATTATTATCATAACGCTATTAAAACATACATAAATAATTTTAACTTATTATATTTTTAAGTATAAACAGATATTTTAATAAATATATCTGATCATATTATACATAATATATAATAATAAAACATGAATATCTTATTTTTTATGAAAAACATATACACATTTAATATATAATACCAGTGGCGCCCACACGTTATACCAAGTGTGGCTTAAGCCACACTTATTTTTGGGGTGGGTGCCTGGAGGTATTTGGAAGTTGGAGCACTATAATTTGTGGATTTAATAATTTATAATATAAATACGTAATATTGTATTATAACTATTAACTAGTATAACTAGTATAAGGTATAAGTGTATAACTAATAACTAATGATTGATTTGTAATACGTATAGAAATAGAATAATAAATAGATTCAACAAAACAAGTGAACAAGATATAATAATATATTAAATACCTACATATTATTATTGATATTATCTATACATCTAGTGATAATTTATTTTTAGATATTAGACAACGACTGACCAACTATTTTCCCTCATTCTATAATAGCACTCTCTTTAATAATTATGATTTTGGCTTGGCGGTGGTGGTCGAAAGTCGACAATCGACTATATTTTGTCCGATTAATCGATAACAAAACAAGTAGGTATTGAATGTTATTTTTAAAAACTTATTGGGATTTTGAAATTATTATATTCTCGTAAATTAGTCGTAATATTATTTGCTATCAGTCTGTGGCTGTGGCTTTAGTCAGTATATTGTGTTAAAGTGTGCTTTGAAAGAAAAAACAATATCTACGAGAAACGAGAATACGAACATACAATTTTTAATTTTCTGTTATATATTAAAACGGTGACCGGGAAGTAAAATTTATTTTATATTCATTAATATCCAAATGTATCAATCAAAGTTTCAATATTTAATATACCTATTGATTTATGGTTTGTTTTATAATTTCATATATTTTAAAGTTGATTTGTGAACAATGAAAAATTGCGAAATTTGTGGACGCGAAAGAGGAGTAATGAACTTTACGAATTGGACCAGACATGTGAAAAGCTGTAGTTTAAAATCTCCTATACCACCTAAACCAAAAAGAACTTTAAATAATATTTCAATAAAAGATTTTTTCTCCAAGAAAAGAAAATTAGAAAGAAATGGTAAGCTTAAAATAATTATGATGCCAATAATATATTATAATTTGGGTATTTTATAGTCAAATTTGCAGTAGTTACATATTGTTAATTAATTAAAATACCAATATTTATTTATTATTAATTTTCAAATTTATCATTGAACATATAATATACCTATTAGCCATTAGGTCATTATTATTGTTAGGTACATACATTATTAAAATTATTAATTATTAATTAATTAACCTTTTTTAAAATAAATATATATATAATATTATACCTAATAAGACATTTACCTAGGTATTTTATGTTTTAACTATAAAAAATGAATAATAGGTAGGGTAGGTATATCATAAGAATACTGACATAAATAAGTATTTTTTTTAATCAAAATTCATTTAGGTAATAAACTTTTTATAATAACAATTTAATATATTTACACTCGTACCACGTAATATACTCAATTATTTTCCTTCAAATGGGTCTAAATTTCAAATACATATTTTTTTATTGTTTTTATTAGATACTGGTAGTAATGGTAATAATGAAAATGTAGAAAATAATCAACCTTGTTCTTCTATTCTAAATGAAATAGATGATAAATATGAACAATCTACATCAACTGGTAAGATTATATAATTATATTGATATGTTTTTGTAATTTAAATTTGAATATTTTAACTTAGGTGCTACAGAAAGTAATAAAAATACCGAAAATTTAGAAAACAATCACCCTTATTCTTCTAATCTTAATGAAATAGATGATAACTATGAACAATCTACATCAACTGGTATGATTATTATATAATTATAGTGATATATTTTTATAATTTAAATTTGGTAATTTGAATACTTAAATTTAGGTGCTTCAGAAAGTAATAAAAATACTAAAAATGTAGAAAACAATCAACCTTGTTCTTCTATTCTAAATGAAATAGATGATAACTATGAACAATCTACATCAACTGGTATGATTATTATATAATTATTATAGTGATATATTTTTGTGATTTAAATTTGATTATTTGAATATTTAAATTTAGGTGCTACAGAAAGTATTAAAAATACTGAAAATGTAGAAAATAATCAACCTTGTTCCTCTTTCTTCTATTCAGAAAATATTACTTTTCCAGAAACATTATGTATTTCAACTCCAATACAATCAAATTTGATATATGAAAATGATCCGGCTAAATTTCATACATTTATCAATATCATACCAGAATTTACTGATATGATTGTACGAAAAGGGCCTTGTCAACCTACAAATAATGTTTTTAAGTATCCAACAAATGAGGAACACAGAAGTTTTCAAGAGTCGTGGTTTACAAAAAAATTAAATGATGGGACCTTGGTTAATAGAGATTGGTTATCATATTCTATTTCCATAGATAAAATGTTTTGTTTTCATTGTCAGATATTTGGTAGAACAAAAAGAGACAACTGGGTCATTAATGGTGTAAGTAAATGGAAAAATACATTACATAAAATGTTGGTTCATGAAACATCATCAAACCATATAGATGCATCTTTAAAATTTAAATTAAGGAATCAGGTATTACCTATTCTTCCATCACTGACAGAAAAAAGAAAATTTGAAGTCCTCTGTAACCGTGGAATAGTTAAAGAACTTATAGACATCACATTGTTTTTAAGCCGCCATTCTCTAGCTTTTCGTGGTCATCGTGAAAAATGGTCAGATTCATTGCGTGGAAACTTCAAAGATTTAGTAGAACTTGTCTCAAACTATTCCCCTACAATGGCACCATACATTTCAAATTTAAAAAATAAAAATAATTAACCTCAGTGGTCTTTCATATCATGGCGGAGACAAAATGAACTCGTAGAATGTATATCAGATGAAATTGTTGGAATCATATCTAAAAGTATAAAGGATTCTCCTTTTTTTAGTGTCTCACTTGATACAACGTTTGATGTATCTCGAAAAGAACAATTGTCGTTTATTGTCCGTTACATCGATCAAAACTCAGGTAGTATCTATGAACGTCTAATAGCTGTCCTGGAAACACCTATAACAACAGGTTGTGAATTAATGAATGTCTTTAGACAAACTTGTGATTCGTTGAACTTAGATTGGAAACATCATCTTGTTGGTCAATCGTATGATGGTGCTGCAAATATGAGGGGTAATTATAATGGTCTTCAAAGTTTAATCAAAGAAATTAATCCTCATGCTATTTATGTATGGTGTTGGGCACACCGATTAAACTTGGTGATTACAGATGTTGTAAGTTCAGGAATTAATGCAATGGATATGTTTGGAAATTTAGAAAAATTATATGATCTAATTAATTCAAGTAAAATTAGAGTTAAGTATTATGAACAGTTTCAAAAAGAAAGATATAAAAAGAAACAAATTCGTCGAATAAAACGTGTGACAACTACACGTTGGATGTCTTTTTCATATGCACTGGATGTGGTTTTGAGCACCTATTTGGCTGTATTAGACACATTAGAAATAATGCGAAGTACAGATGGACTAAGTGATAGAAAAAGTGGATTTGAAGCTGGAGCTATACTTGATTATTTAAAGTCTTATCGCTTTGTATGGACAGCTTTGACATTTAAAAAAATTTTTGATATACTGTCACCAACCAGCTCAATATTGCAGAGCAAAGATCTAGATCTTATGTTAGCTGTTTCTATGATTGAACAAAATAAAATAAAAATATCAAAACTTCGATCTGATGAGAGTTTTGAAAATTTATCTCAAGAAGTAGATGCTTTTGTCTTAGAACAAGCTGATGAAAATGAAGAATCCATTCAACTTCCTACTCCTCGTTTACGTAAGAAGAAAAAAATGTCTGGTGAACTTTCAGATGATGAACTTATTTTAGATCCTATTCAAAACATCAAAGTGAACACATATTTCTCTGCACTAGACATAGTACAAAGACAACTATCTGAACGTTTCAGTGATCAATCAATTGGTGTTCTTAAGGATCTATCACTTCTTACAAGTAAAGTAATTTATAAAATAAATCAAGATCCTAGTTCTTTACCAAAAGATAGTTTTAAGTTCTTTTTAGAAATATATGGAAAGTTTGTTGATAAGAAATATTTGTGTTTAGAGTACTTACAATTTGCTTCATTTTTTAATACTCTTATAACATCAGAAGCTTTACCAAATACCCTACATAGCAAAAGTAAAGAAATATTTGGGAGTGAATCTGAACCTGAAAGTGATGATGAAAGTGACGAAGAAGATAGTAATTCAGAAAATATTGTATCAAACATTAAAAACAATTCGGGAAGTTTACAACCAATTTTTCAAATATTTTTAAATAAAGGTTTAAAATCTGTATTCCCAAATGTTTATATAATGTTAAAGATAGGATTGACGTTACCGGTAACTAGTGCTAGTCCTGAAAGAGCATTTTCCAAGCTGAAAATAGTGAAGAATCGACTTCGTTCTACTATGGGACAAGAGAGATTACAAGGATTAATGAGAATAACTTGTGAAAAAGATTTAACTATAAATTATGAAAATATCATTAACACCTTTGCATCTAAAAGCCCTCATCTACTAAAAGCATTAGTGTTATAAATTAAAATATATATTTTTATTTACCTTGTATTATACCTATTATGTTATTTATATATTAATGATTACTTGCATTTGAAATACAATTTACAATAATTTTATTGTTATATCAATATATAATTTGGTAACTAATTATTAAAATATTATAAATTTGAAAGTAAAGTACATAAATAAATATTTTTGTGAACAATACTAGCCTAGTATTAAACTAAATACCTATTTCTAATCAAACATTTTTTAACACATTAATTAATGTATATTAATTTATAGTAGGTACCATAATAATAATAATAAAAATTTGTTAAATTAATTATTTGAATTTGAATTTCCTATTTATTAAATTATATGGTACCAATAAAAATGTCGCATTGCCAAAATATATTTTCAAAAACAACAAACGTGTTATTGGTACCTATGTTATTTGGGTGGTGCCGTGGTGGGTATACTGAAAAATATTTAAGCCATTAAGCCCCACTTATTATACAACCTCTGTGCGCCATTGTATAATACCAATAAAAGCATAAATAGACATACTATTTATCTAAAGATCTTAATAAACCATTACGAACACCAGCCTATATTACTGTTACTATTATTTCATGTTATACAAAAGAACGTTGTGTATTATTACTATAACTAAGGTCTATATAATATTTGTTTTTGCTGTTATATATATATATAATATATATATATATATATATATATGCATGTAAGTAATAATAGATACTATACCTACTTCATTTTATTAATGTATATTTTTAAAAATCGTATTTTCCATTTGATAAACACATCACCAATATTTTATTTTTAGGAATTTAAGGAATCTTCTTTCTCTCAGCAATGTAACACGGGTGGTCACGGGGTAGATTTGCAGTGTCCATTCGATTCAACAAGTTGGGATTGTTCAACAGATCATTGTAAAAATCATCAGTTTGAATATAGTATACCAATGAATCTAAAATAATAAATTAATAAAAGTACTAATAATAATAATTTACCTGTATCTGTATACATGAGCTCAATTTTATCATCATAATGTTTCTGCATTACGTTATAGTGATAGTCATACATTAAATACTTGGAAATTTCCAGCACTGCAAAACCTGATAAAAAATTTAAAATATTAAAAATATGACAATAAAAAATTTAAATGTTTATATTTACCTATATAAATAGGTTTACAAAAATCAATGATTTTGTTTTCTAATGCAACTGCATTTAGAGTTTCATTGTATGTAGTACAGTGTTTGAATGTTGGCTGATTTATCAGTTTTTGTAAACGACGATCATTAGACACCAGTTCCATTTTTATTCTTTTCCGCATAGACTCCATGGTTTTCCCAAAAACCGCATTATTTAAAAGTTTGAAAAAGTCTTTCTCAAAGTCATTTGCTGCTTTTTTTCGCATCTCTGTGTTTAGTGCTATGTATGGAGCCAGCCATGGCGATTGATTAAACTGAACTACTCTATGAACCTATAATAAAAAATAATTATATTATAAATGTAAAATAAAAACATTTATACATTTACTTTTTCAACTATGAGTCCATTGGCTATAGCTTGCTGAAGGTTTCGGTAATGAATAATATAGTTTTTTTTCGACTGAAATGTTGCCATAAGTTTTTTAACTTTTGAGCCAGCTGGGATATTGTTTTGAGGAAGGAAAGGCAAATCATTGTGTTTATCATGGAGTTCTTTCGGATAAGTAATGTCAACTTCATATATCCGTCCGATGGGTGATGTATCGTTCAAATCATTCAGCCCTTCTAGCTTAGGTTCAACCCACTTAAAACCACCATAGGTCATGTGTTTGTGACATTGCCCAACCGTACAGATTATTATCTAAAAAAATAAATTAATATTAAAAAAATAATTAAAATATATGTATATGTATACTTACAATATTGATAAATTAACCATGATTTGGGCTTTGTTGGATCATAATCTGGGGTCTTTTCATTATTAGCTTTAGCATACCTCATACTTGCTTGTGTCAGACCGCCTCGAATTCCTATAAAAAATTTATATATTATAAATGTAAATTTTTATATATAATTATTATAATTACCCTTTTCAATCATCAACAGCATATCATACTCTGTGAGTAACTCTAATTTGACTGGTATATTTTAACATACAATCAAAGGAGAATCCTGGTGCTGTATAGTAAAAAGATGGGTCCAAACAGTATGTGGTTAAACATAGGTCTCTGAAGTTCTCAAACACGTCAGCCAACAATAAAACATCAATTTTCAGATATAGATCACTGTATTCACCCAAAGTCTTGCATCCAAAGTGACTCCAAACAGTTTTTGCATGTTCATAATCTTCTTCTTGTATATTTGATTCTGTTAGTGTACTGTAGAAATCTGCTTTCTCTGGTAAATTGGTTTGCTCCAGCTTGTTCCAACCATCCGTATACTCATAATGGTAAACACTTTTACGAGTAACGAGTGAAAAGTCTGCGGAATTAAAATGTTTAGCTGTTTCTCTAAACTTCTAGAACCCTGGTGTTAATAAATTTTCCGAGAATGTTGATAAACTTGAAGCCATAAATCTTAATGTGTCGATGAACCGTATTGAAAAGTTGTTGGAAACGTGTTTTGAAAATGAGATGGATTTTTCTTCACTGTTTGGTATTACAGAAATTCTTTTCACATCGAGACCGAGTTCAGTTACAATAAAATGTGCATCATAATTCGATAAATTGTGAAAAAAACATGGTACAAAATTTGGTGTTTGAAGCTTGAGGTTGCAGGTATTACACAATGTTTGTCGAAATTTACCCGATAAGTGACAGTGATCAGCAACTTTATGGTTTCCCACAGAGAAACCGTTTTTACATAAATTACATGTCTTACATAAATTATGTGCTTGTTGTTGTTCTGTAGTAAAGGTTATTGGTATGTTGGTTCGTAGTAATTTTTCAATGTTTTCAGCTATTTCAACGATACTCTTCACAAAATGTTCACCCACATTCTGATTATCTTCATCGCCACGAAAAATTATAGGTGAAGTTGGAATATTAAATTGTTCAAGCAGTTCTGCGGGAACGTCGTTATTTGCTTTAACCATAAAACCATAACTCATGGCCTCGTGTTTTTGAATAGCTTTTGTATTGTTCCCACATTTTTCATCGGATTTTCTTAGTAGTGCTTCAAAATCAGCATATATAACTATCGGATGTCGTTGAGTTTTTTTCCATGCGTCGAATTCTAACATCGATCCGGGGGTAGGCATTCGAGGTAAAATTGGTTTGTGTGTTCCGCATATTAACTTGTGTTCTTCAAATCGTATGCGTTCATTTAATTCATATCTTATATATAAAAATGAATCGCAAAATGTGTTGGTATTCGCATAACTAAACAACCCCTGGATCGATTTGGCTGATTTTTTTCTTCAACTGTTCGGAATTGCCAGGAGAAGGTTCTTACGGACGAAAAATTTGAAAAAGTTATCAGGTTTAAGAAATATGACGAGATGGTGATGAAATTACAGAGACGCCATCTGTCCAGCAAATAGTAAACTAAATTATTTTTGGTAGTCAATGGCAACCATTTAAATAAAATAAATAATTTATTTAAAATGTTATAGCAAGGTTTTGATTTGAACCCGATACCGTCAAAATATAAAAAATTAATTAAAACTATAATATTTTTGTTTTGCCATGGAAATATTATAGACAATATTTATTCAATTTAATTGTTTGAATAAAATATAATAAAAAATTCCTGGGAAGACCTTAAAAACATAATAATTCATATTTGATATGCCTCCTATACGACGGAGCAATCTAGGTAGAATAACCCGAAATGCTACCAACCAAGCTAATTACCGATCTAACCAAAGTCCTCAAGAACGTGACGACCGAAATGAACGTGAAAGAATTTGGATATCACAAACGCGTGAAGCGCGAACTCGAAATTCAACTAATAATCGCGCAAGTTTGAATCGAGCTGCTTTCAGTTACGATGTGTCAATTGACTACAGTAACTACCAGTGTGTTGTTTTTGGTTCTATGAACTCGGTTTGCTCACACTGTAAGGCATTAAAAATACAAAAACGAAGCCAATGGATTGTGTTGCGCAAATGGTAAAGTGAAATTGATACCATTGGATCCACCACCAGAACCATTGTACTCATTGGTTTCAGGAATAGGAACAGATTCTATACACTTTTTGACAAATATCCAACAATATAACAATTTCTTTCAAATGACTTCATTTGGGGCAACAAATGTAGTTCGGGAAAATTTTATGCCAACTTTCAAGGTATGTATTATAGCAGTTACTCTTAATTATTAGCGAACAAAATTTTCTGTCACCAAAGTTAAGATGTGTCACTAATCTTCAATTTCTTAATCATTACGAAATATATCACTTAGTCATCATATTATATGGTGTTTCAGTTTCAGTGACACTTTTATTATATTTTATATTTGATAGATATTAGTTAAAACTAAATATATACTTTTTAAGATCAAATATTATTTAAGTTTGATCACCGACAATCCATTAATTTATACCACACCATAATATTTTTTTTTTATTTACAGATACAAGGGCAAATATATCACAGAGCAGGTTCACTGTTACCAGTGTCAGATAGCGACAACAAATTCCTGCAAATTTATTTTATGGGCAATTCACCACAAGAAATTGATCTGCGTTGTGCACATAACAATTTAGTAAAGAGGTCTATTGTAGAACAATTACAAACTTTATTTCATCAACACAATCAATTGATTATATTGTTTAAAACTGCCCTGGATCTGATGCCATCCGATAATCACAAAATTGTAATCAGAGCTGATAAAACACCTGCAGGTCAACATACAAGACGTTTTAATGCACCAACTATTGATGAAGTTGCTATCGTTGTAGTTGGAGAAAACTTGGAATCCCGTGATATTGTTTTACGTCGTCGGAATGATCAATTACAACGTATAAAGGAAACACACCGCTCATATGATGCACTGCAATATCCCATTATATTTTGGCAAGGTGAAGATGGCTACGATTTCTCAATAAAAATGATAAATCCCATTGCAGGTAACTAAAATATTAGTTTAGCTATGGCGATAATATCTCAGTCATTATATTATGTATTTTAATTTTATATTTGAATGTATTAAAACAAAATCTATTTACAGGTTCTGAAACCAACAAAAAAGTCAGTTCAATGAACTATTATTCATACCGCCTAATGATTCGGGAAAATGAAGATAATCACATATTGAAATGTCGGCGATTATATCACAAATATGTTGTTGACATGTATGTTAAAATTGAAACGGAGAGATTAACATTCATCAGGTTGAATCAAACCAAACTCCGATCTGAAGAGTATATTCACCTTCGAGATGCGATTAATACTGATGGAAATGCACAGAATGTCGGTCGGATGACTATTCTTCCAGCAACATACATCGGAAGCCCTCGGCATATGCACGAATATGCTCAAGATGCCATGTCGTATGTTCGTCATTATGGTACAGCAGATTTGTTCATCACATTTACATGCAATCCGCAATGGATAGAAATCAATCAGGAGTTATTCTCTGGGCAATCACCCATTGATCGTCATGATATTACAGCCAGAGTCTTTAGACAAAAGTTGAAATCTTTAATGGATTTCATCGTAAAACATAATGTGTTTGGTGAGACACGCTGCTGGATGTATTCTGTGGAGTGGCAGAAACGAGGATTGCCACATGCACACATTTTGATTTGGTTGGTTGAAAATATAAGGCCAAATGAAGTTGATGCAGTGATATCAGCTGAAATCCCTAATGTACAAGTAGATCCTGGATTGCATGAGGTAGTTATCAAAAAATGATACATGGTCCCTGTGGAACTCTTAATCAAAATTCACCGTGTATGATGGATGGTAAATGTTCAAAACGATATCCACGGACATTAATATCGGAAACAATTACTGGTAATGACGGTTATCCATTGTATCGTCGCAGATCGACAGCAGACAATGGAAAATCAACAATTGTCAAATTAAATCAACAAGATATTGAAATAGATAATCGTTGGATTGTTCCATATTCACCCATTTTATCAAAGACATTCAAAGCACACATCAACGTTGAATCTTGCCATTCAGTGAAATCTATTAAATACATTTGCAAATATGTAACCAAAGGGAGTGATATGGCTGTGATTGGAATTGGTGCAGAGAATTCCAATGATGAAGTTACCCAATACCAAATGGGCCGCTATGTCAGTAGTAATGAAGCAGTTTGGCGAATATTTTCTTTTCCTATTCATGAGAGACACCCTTCTGTTGTTCACTTAGCTGTGCATTTAGAAAATGGACAAAGAGTGTATTTTACAGCACAGAACGCAGTACAAAGAGCTGCTCAGCCACCATCTACTACATTAACCAGTTTTTTTGAGACATGCCAAAACGATGATTTCGCACAAACATTGCTATATTCTGAAATGCCAAAATATTATACCTGGAATCAATCCTCAAGGAGATTTATACGACGGAAACAAGGAAAACCAGTTCCAGGATATACAGATGTATATTCCACCGATGCGATTGGCCGGATTTATTCAGTACATCCAAGCAATGATGAATGTTTTTACTTACGACTGCTATTAGTCAATGTACGTGGCCCAACATCATTCCAACAGTTACGAACTGTTGATGGTGAATTGTGTGTATCCTACAGAGAAGCCTGTCAACGTTTGCAATTGCTTGAAAATGACGCTCATTGGGATCAAACATCAAACTCTCAATGATGCTGTAATATCATCACACGCTCATCAAATACGAACATTGTTTTCTATAATCATATCTACATGCTTCCCATCAAACCCAATTGATTTGTGGATCAAGTATAAAGATTATATGTGTGATGATATTTTGTATCAAATACAGAATAAAATGGGAAATCCAAATATACAAATCAGTGAAGAAATTTACAATGAAGCATTGATTTCAATTGAGGACATGTGAATAAAAAATAATTAAATAAAACTATAACAGTTAAAACTATAACTACTTACTTTTAAATCATTATATATGTTTTATTTAATTATTTTTTATTCACAACGCCCTATCACCAGGGTGACGGTTCTGTTCAGGAGAATTTTTTAAAATACGTAGGCACAAAAACTGCCACATTACAAATCTTTCGTCGTGAATTCGACGTAATATTAGCACTATCAATAAGATTAAATTAAAAATTAACACACGGCATACGAAAATGCAAAAAAAGAAAGTAACACATGGGCAACGCCGTGTCGGGTCAGCTAGTTTATTAATATTTAGAGGTTCGAACGATGTAAAGCACCGTTTACAAAATACAGCACGTCCATTATGTCGGGTTTTCTGTGATCGTACAAGTCGGGAAAAATTAGAGATGTAGGTAAAATGAGAATTTTCATCATCGGTTATTAGTAACAAGTCGAAATGATCTGTTTTTTCTTCATCTACCACCTTCAGTGGAAACACTTCATATTTTGGAAATTTTTGCGGTGGTTGGAAATGTTTTTCGAGTCCGTAAACATTAACAGTTACGTTAGGATTATTTTTTTCGAAAATGTTAACCTGATGTAATTTTGTTGGGAACGTGAGATCGGAAAAATTATATTTTTCTTCGTGAGTTGAATAATTTTCAGCCACTTGATTTTTGTTATTTTCCGAAACGTGTTTTGCTAATATAGCCCACTTGAAACACTGTTGGTCTGAGTTTTGCGGGTTGATTACAGCTTTTTTCTTTTCGATGAAGTCCGGTAACGGAATATAAGATGAAGCGCTCATAGGCGTATATTTATATACGCCTAATAATAATCCGTCAATACACTGTAGCGTATAACCACTTCCCTTGCTAAAATATTCGTCTTGCTCAGCCATTAATTTTATAATACCTTCTCAACAATTTCCCGTACACCAGTTTCGGAAAAAATTGGTCTGGCTGAGGTCTTAAATGAACGGTTCTCTGTTGAATTATCAACATTCGGAATATTGTACGTAGCTTCCAGCTTTAAATTAAACTTGATCGGATGTTTAGACGCTTGTGATTTTAGTAACTCGACTAATTCAGATTTAATCGAATTAAAAAATTCGATATAGTTTTGAATATTTTCGAAATTTTTCACGTAATACCATACGACTTTTCTATTTGCAGAAGACGAAATTTCGATAAAGCCGGGAGACTGTACAAGAAGTAAACGTGCTTTTTTAGCATTTGCCGCTTCGTTTGAATTTTCCTTATGATATGAGCGCTTATGACCATTGCGAGATTGAACTGAAAAAAAAATTAAAATTGTATTAATGAGAAAGAAAAGATAAATTGTTTTTAGAAATATAAACGTTTTTAGTAAAAATACCTGAAGAAAAATAAAGAATTTAAAAATAAAATATTGGTGATGTGTTTATCAAATGGAAAATACGATTTTTAAAAATATACATTAATAAAATGAAGTAGGTATATTATCTATTATTACTTACATACATATATATATATATAACAGCAAAAACAAATATTATATAGACCTCAGTTATAGTAATAATACACAAGGTTCTTTTGTATAACATGAAATAATAGTAACAGTAATATAGGCTGGTGTTCGTAATGGTTTATTAAGATCTTTAGATAAATAGTATGTCTATTTATGTTTTTATTGGTATTATATATTAAATGTGTATATGTTTTTCATAAAAAATAAGATATTCATGTTTTATTATTATATATTATGTATAATATGATCAGATATATTTATTAAAATATCTGTTTATACTTAAAAATATAATAAGTTAAAATTATTTATGTATGTTTTAATAGCGTTATGATAATAATCGTATGGAAATATTATCAATTAATATTACTACATGAAAATTACCAAAATTATTGAACAATTTTATGAACATTTACAACATATATATATATATATATATATATATATCATCTTAACGGGATTAACTATATTATGGGATTTATCAGGATTTTATCTAAATTATTATATGTTTTCCATGATTTTATACAACTTTGTATTTTTATTAATTGTTCTATTTTTTATAAAATAAAATAAGAACCTATGTTATATATATATAAAGTTATGAATAATATATTTACCATCATAATCGTAAATTTGTTCAGCTGGTTTAAAAAAATCTTGAATTTCTCGCTTGGTTATGGTTGGTTGTTGTTGGATTATAATATTTGAACCTGAAAATAGTATTATTTATTATTAATTTGATTATGAATATTTTATCTAATAAATTTGTAAATTTTTATTCTGAAAAAAAATACTTACGATGTTTTTCTTTTTTATGTCTGATGAGGTTATCTCTTCGCGTGAATATTTCTGAGCAAATACTGCATACGATTTTAGTGGGTGATTCGTGTGACTTGGCATGTCTATGTAGATTTTTGATCAATGTAAAGGCATTATCGCATACACTACACGAAAACATGATTATGTTTAAAACTGAAGAGCACTAGTCGAACTCACGAAACAAGACTGTACCCTTCAACGAATATATGGGTAATGAATTATAAAAATTGTACTTTAAATAACAGTATGAAATAGTTAGGAACTTAGGAACTCTGAATTAACACGATTTGACACTTGAAGGGTAGTACATGGACTGATTTCATTTTGCTTCATGCACTACTTTTTTATTCACCGACAATACTCGAATATGACTCTGCAGGTCTGTACAGGTTTGTATTTGGAACGGACTTGGTGACAGGGATACCACATCCCTCATTATGGGTTTGTTATGGACAATGTATGTTTGAAAAGGTTTAATGTATGTGAAGCTGTTATGTGTGTGAGCGCGTATGTGTGTGTGTGCGCGCGCGTGTGTGAAACATTTCTATGCATAACGTATGATTTAGCTAGGTACTTATTCGTAAATGAATAAAATAGGTATCGATATGTTAACTATATATAATATGTTTGGTTGTTGTGTATGTGTGGGTGTGTGTGTGTGATGTAAGATTACTTATGTAATATGTGTGTGTACTGCGTTTAGTATGTATGTGATGGTAAATATGTTATGTGTGTGTGTGTGTGTAAATAAAAGGGGAAGAAATATAATTGATTGGGAAGGGGAAAAATATTTGATGGTCAGGTGTCATATTTAGTCAAAATCAGAATATTATATATATTATTTTTCTTCAAAAGGTAGGGGGTTTGAAGGAGAAGGTATAAAATATATGCCGGTTACGTGTAGGATCTGGTGATTGTGTTGGGTTTATGCGTGTTGCTGGTTGCCTATATTGTGTAATTAATACAAGTTTGGGAGGAGCTGTGTAGTTGTTGCCTATCAGGCCATGTATATCCTTTTACATGTAAATTTAAGGGGGAGGAAATCTAGAACTCTCATTTTACACCTACTAAGGCCTGAAACTTTCAGTGTCTGTTCCTGTGCCTTATTGATAGACATAACAAAACAAAGCTTTATAGGAAATTGGACTCGTTTAAATTCGAACGAGTATTCATTAGTAATCATCGGTGTCCTAGCTGACTCCGTGCACTTCGTTGCCCATTAAAAATGCCAATTCTATATAATATAATTCGAATTTTGATTAGTTTGTTATTTAATATTCGGTTTAACGGTGTTCAAATATTAGACATTTTCATTGACCATTTTGATTCTCAAAAAACTTGTGCAAGCACCACTTTAAAATGCTTTCTTATTGCACACTAAATTTGTGGTACGATTTTACGAATGTACCGTGTAAATTGTAAGCATCGATCTATCATTGTTCAGGCTCTACGTTTATTAGTCAATGAGTTACTCAAGTCATAATATTATAGTCATTCTGCTTGCCGTTGCCGTGAGACTCTCTTATGATTATGCGAGCAGTATATTATCATGTAGGCAATCCACACGTGGTGGATTGCGGACCCCGCGAGATGTGTACGTAAGTTTATAATTTCTAATATACTATTTTATTTTCGGTAATCATGGTAACAATTTTTTTGTTATTATTATTTATTTTCCCCATTTTTGTTACATTTTTCACTGATAATTCGCTCCTATTGGTCGCAAGGTTATGTAGTACAATTTTAGGAAAATCCACCAGAAAACTTCGGAATCTGGATGTAAAAAACAACAACAACTGTCACTGCAGTCCAGCAAGAAAATAAACTATATTAAGGTCACTATTGATTATGATTGAATATAATAATTATAGACCTGTTGTTATATTTTGTTAAAACCATAACAACAAAAATAAGAATTAGCAAAATAAGTCAATGTCTACAGTAAATTTCAAATTCACAGCAATAAACTAACATAACAAGTTATACCAAGTTTTATTGTTTTACCAACAGGCAACAATATAAAAATTACGAGATGGCACATTATTGTATTTTACCCACCGTAGTAAAATAAAAAAATGATATAACTTTGAAACTTAAGTGTTAGAAATTATAAGCTTACGTACACATCTCGCGGGGTCCGCAATCCACCATGTGTGGATTGCCTACATGATAATATACTCCTCGCATAATCATAAGAGAGTCTCACGGCAACGGCAAGCAGAATGACTATAATATTATGACTTGAGTAACTCACTGACTAATAAACGTAGAGCCTGAACAATGATAGATCGATGCTTACAATTTACACGGTACATTCGTAAAATCGTACCACAAATTTAGTGTGCAATAAGAAAGCATTTTAAAGTGGTGCTTGCACAAGTTTTTTGAGAATCAAAATGGTCAATGAAAATGTCTAATATTTGAACACCGTTAAACCGAATATTAAATAACAAACTAATCAAAATTCGAATCATATTATAAAATTGGAATTTTTAACGGGCAACAATGTGCACGGGGTCGGCTAGTATAATTATATAATTATTACAATTTATTTATTTATTTGAACCATGGATCCCGATAAATTAATCAGTCTCGTGTATGAGAATAGGTGTTTGTGGGACATGAGTGAAAAAAATTACCACAACAGAGATATTTCTCTGCAAAAGTGGGAGAAAGTTGCTACAGAACTCAACACTAGCAGTAAGTACAATTTTTAATTTAATATATTGAAATGAATATACTAATATTTTTAAAACAAGTCACAAAAAACCAATTATTTTAAAACGGTATTTATTTACACATATTATATTATTTTATACGCTATTATAACCATTCAATTGTATTCAATACATATCAGTATGTCGCAACTCGTGTTATATTATTTTCCAAAAAGTATGGGAAGCGATAAATACCAGTTATTATTAGATTTTATTTTATTTTGTTAAATATGAATGTATATATTTAATAATAGACGACAATATCCATGATATTTTGTATGTTATCGACAAAAATTACGAGCGTGTGTGCCTGTGTTGGTTGTTCAGCATAGTAAATAGAATAGAAAACAGCATAGAAAACAACTTTAATCCGTTAAAAAAATTATTTTTGATTACAAAATAAATTAATATAAATTTGAAGCTCTTGATTACAATAGTAGATTGTATTGAAACGGGATTCATCTGCTGGACTAACAAAATAATTTTTCAAAGTTTCTCTAGTTTTATTCACGATTCTTCCGTAGTGATTATATCTCCGTGAAATTGGCACATTATGTTGGGACTCAAAGCTCACCTCAGGAAAATCAAAGGATGTAAGACCTTCCTTATCAATAATTATATTATGCAAAAGACAAACACATTTAACTACAATGTCTACTTTATCAGGATCGATTTGTAGCTCAGTTTTTAGACATCTCCACTTGGCTACTAGTGTACCGAAGGCACATTCTACGCATCGCCTAGCTCTCGATAATCGATAATTTAAAATACGTTCTTCAACAGTGAGTCTTTTTCTTGAATATGGTTTCAACAAATTTGTTTTTAAAGGATAGGCATAATCACCCAACCAAACAAAAGGTGTTGAAATGTCAGTTAATGGAATATTTTCATTCTCTGGTATGTTTAAAGTGTTTGCTTCAAGCCGTTGATAAACATTTGAATCTGAAAATGTTCCCGCATCACTCTGTTTACCGTAAGCTCCGACTTCAATAACAATGAATTTGTAATTTGCATCAGATATTCCTTGCAATACGACAGAATAATAGCCCTTATAGTTGAAATACATCGATTCTGTTTGTTTAGGGCATTTCACGCGAATATGTTTCCCGTCTATGCAACCGATTCAGTTGGAGAAATTTAATTTTTTGCAGAACTCACTCGCTATAGTTTTCTATTTCTCTGTAGTAGGCAAAGACCTATGTATACCACAGAAACACTCCCATATAGCCCAGATAGCAAAATTACAACATAATAACATTATTATTTAATTACATTTGTAATGACTAATATTTTATTATCATTACATTTTAAGTATAGCGCCATTAAAATATTGTTTTAATAATATTTTAGTATTATTTTTTGGCCCTAGTTTAATTATTTTTATAACGTCCCATATATAATAATATTATAATAATACAAACATAATATTTTTTTAACAGCTAAAAAACATTATTTAAATATTATTAATACATTATTTTATAGCTAAAAAACTGGGTTTAAAATGATTTTGTAACTACTTTTCTAATTTTCATATCAGTTGTAGGCAGGGGCGGATGGCCCCCCCGGAATACCAGACAAATCCCGGTAGGCCCTCCTCTCTGTGAGCTTTTTTTGTATACATTATTATAATTACAGAATTTGATTTAGTCGCTATATACTCAATATTTATATAATTATACACAGCCACACAGGGCCGAACTAATATATATAATATATTGTGTAACTTACTAACCTATTATACCTAATAAATAATAATTTTATAGATAATGAAAATAGCACATTTTATCATACGTTTCCCAGTAACATTAATTTAGCCTATTCGCCCCTGGTTGTATGACAAACTATTACCATAGTGGAATTAATCCTTCTTTTTAATCTTTTTAATGAACTTTCATCAATATTAATTTATGATATTCAATTAATATAATATAATATGTAATATATTCATATTATATTATATAGTACCTGTGCTTGTATTATAGTTACTGTTATAAGTTATATAATGATGAAGTGTACTAGCAGTTTATACCACATTAAAAACAATTTACTCTGTGACATTATTATTATGTAAATATTCGAGAAAATAAAAATAACAGTTACCTATAGAAAAATACAAAATAGTAAGTAGATATAGATGGACAAACAATAAGTTATATAATAAAAAAAACTATTTGAAATATGATAATACTTGTCTTTATTAAATATATATAGCAACTATATAAAAATTAAATGAACATAAAATTGTAAGTGAACACTACTACACTATTTTTTTTTTCTGAATGCTGCACCGGCTAAGTAGATTTTCATTGGTCCCTCAATTTCAGAATTTGTTGCATTTTCAAAAGCTTTAATTTTTCTTACAGCTTCTAACATGGAAAACAATAGATAATCATATTTTATTAATAAAATAACAAATAGTGATAATTTAAAAGGATCATTGACAAACAATTAATGGTTCTATGCAAAATATGAATTATTCAAAAATAGTGCTTTTTCAAATAAAGAAATATATTATAAGAACTTATAATATAGATTATCAAAATCATATAAAAATTTTAAATATACTTCAAAAACATAATAATATTTACAAAATTAATAGGTATAACATATAAAAAAAAAATTGAAAAAACTATCCAAATATAATTACATCATATTCAATTTATTTAAGTATTTTAATTAAATATATAGTTGTTTAAAAATATCTTCATTTAGAAAATCATTTAACAGAAATTTCAACATTATTACGAAAGGGGAAAAAAACTATTGAGTATACATATATTGTTGGAATTTAATTCATTAATAAAGTTATTATTACTTAAAATATGTTTCAAACTATTATAGGAATGTATTTTTATAGAAAGTAAAATAACACCACAACCAGGAGTTAATGATTACTACATTAATAATTGTAAGTTTATCATCATACAATTGGTGAACCTATAACTACTAACTATATTTAATAAACAAACTTGTAAATATTAACACAATAATATTTTCACATAATCTAAACACAATTTCTTACCAATAATTATAGAGCATGAGCCTAAAGAAGAAAAAATCTTTTTCTTTTTCTGTCCAACAAAGCTGTACATTTGCAAAATATCATCCTCAAAAATTTTTCTTAACATTTGTCTTATAGTTCCTGTTAATGTCTTCTTTGCTAAACGTTTTAAACCATTAACCTATGTGACACACAATACATAATAACGAATATAAATATACATATTAATCTATTAACTATATAAAAATATATTATTTATTTTATAATAAATACTCTAAAAAATTACTTACAACGTTCTTTCTAAAATTTCTGTTTTGCAACTTAGTCTCAAATTCATCTAATTGATCTTCATTTTCAATTGGTAGAAATGAATCATATTCAAATAATTCTTCAGAATTATTTTCATTATCTTTTGCTTGAAGCACAATGTCAGTTAAAATTTTGTCCATCTGAAGTTGATTTTGAGCAATTGCCTCTACATCATATTTGATTTTTAACACAACTCTTAAAATTTTATTCATTACATCTGAAACAAACATGAAAATATATGCTCTTTTAGTATAAGATTTATTACAGAGAAGTTAATATACTTGAAGTATAGACCATTATTGATATTACCATTTGATTCAGAAGTTTGCGCCAAGCAGTTACTTTTTAATTTGAGTTTTTTTTGTTCATTACTAGGCCCCTTTTTAAAAGATGACTGTAAATTGATATCTGTAAACAAATTTAAAGAACTTCAACTTCATTTTAAATAACACAAAACTATAAGTCAACATTATATTTTAATATATAAGAATAATATTGTATGAATAGCTAAGTTTTATTACCAGCTAAGTCTAATAATTCATAATTCGGGTAATCACTTGTATTATCTTGTACAGCTTCCGTAACTTTAAAAGGAGATGACGACGTGTGGATAATTTCAGTACTCGGGGCTCTTTTAGGCTCTACTATATAAATATAATTTATATATATATTAGTATAAGAATAATTTGTGTGCCTATAAATATTACATTTAAAATTTCAGTTTTATTTTAAAAATTATTTCAATTACCAATTTTTGGACTAGATGATGTTTCAGATTCACTCCGAGATAAGTTAAATAAATCATGTTTTTTAGGTGTAATTGAGGAACCTGACAAACAAATAATTATCAATAAAGATGTATATTTTAAATTTTATAGAAGTGAAGTAAATCAATTAAATAAATTATAATTTCATACTTATATACCTTTGATAGAAGTAACCGACACAGGTGAATTATTTACATCAGACTCATGATTATATCTACTTGATGTATTAATATTATGCTCTCGAGGTAATGCTATAATTAATGTAAGGATAAATACAATTAAATTAAATAATTTCACAGAGTAAAAATGAAATATATCTTTTTACAAGTAAATTAGTGTTATATTTGAATTTTCTAAAATACCTGCAATAGGACTGAATGCTTTTCTATCAAAAAGCTTTCTTTTTGCTTTTAAAGGTAAACTGTAACTTGCATTTTGATAGTTTGATTCATATTTCTTTTTATGACCTTGCTTGCTTTCAACATCTATAACAAACGATGTGTATGAAATTAACATATTTAATTCATAAGATTTAATATTACAATATACCTAATTGACTAAAAGATGAACGATCAATACTATAAGAGTTTTTCTTTTCTTTAAATGTCGGACGATCTAAGCTATGACTATTTGTTATAGTTTCTTGAGTATGATTAGTTGTAGCATTAGATTTGGGTGAAATACCTGTACAAATATGTATAAGATCTATTAATTATAAAATGTACATGGATTGTGTGAATAAATGATAAGTATTTCAATACAATCATATTTTTATTTTAGGTTCTGAGTGTAACAAAAGAATGTATTGATTTTATTCACATGTTCTGTTGTAAAGCATAACCTAATAATATACTGTAGTTACAGTAGTTAAGTAGTTACTTCAACTAACAAATTAAATAAATAAAATGAGTAGTAAAGTTTTAATATACTTTTGTTATAGGAATACGTTGGAGGATCTGATACTTTTGATTTGTTTGTACGAGATTTTGAAATCTCGTCATCACAAGTAGATAAGTCTGAAGTATGCTCGGCTTTTTTTAGTTTCGCTCTAGCTTCTGTTAGAGTAGCTAAAAAATAATAATTAAAATTAGGAATTATGATAGGTATATATTTAGAAATAAAATATTTAGAATAATGGCTTGTTTTATCATAGGTATAGGTACTAATAATAATTAAACTAATTTACTTCAAAGTATGAAAAATTATAAATTATAATAGGTTTAGTGAAAAATTATAACAGCCAATATTCACCAATATTTTTCTTTAAAGTTCTTGATGCAAAATAGTTGAAATCAAATTTGTTGGATAATACTCTTCGTTCAACATTTTTTTTGACATCTTTTTTGGGCCAAGCACAAACATTATTTTTAACCCAGTGTGCTGGAACAACTTCGATAGTATTTTCATTTTCAAATACTACTATTGACCACATATTTATACAAACTCTGAAAAAATGTAGTTATTAAAAGTGGTTCTAAATGTTATCAGTAATAATAGAAATTACCATATTTTGTTTTTTATAGATGTTATTTTTACAATAAGCTACTAAATTTATACATTTTAAATTTAACACCTACTTTATATTTATTTATTTATAAATAAAAGTAAACATTTAATATTAATAGGAAAAAATATAGATACCTATTATATTTTAAACCGCCAACCAAAAATCATACAATTCACATATTTTCTTATCTTCATATTTATATTTACATTTTATAGTTACTATTAATAGGTACACCTAATTTATTTATACATATAAAATTTAAATTTAAAAAAATTAATAAGTTTATCATCATAACTAAGAATAATTACATATTATATACATATTTTAAAGAAAAAATTTTAAATTTACTTTAAATAAATTCTTAAGTTCTAAATGTTATGCAAAAGGGGTACAACAATCTGTTTATTTTTGTAAGATAAAACCATAACTTTTTTTTTAACATCTTTAACATTCCAGCACATTAAATTTTTAGACAAATGTTTAACAGAAAAAATTCCTAAATGTGATGATTTAATAGGCTGAACATAAAAATCTGTTTTTTCCTTAAACTTTCTGCCGATTAAAACTATATTTCTAGTGCTTGTTGAATGTGCAATATTAATTAATTTAACAATTTCATTATTAATTGTACAAAAATATGAATCTGCATCTACATTGGTTTTTAATTTGTAATTTCCCAAAATTAATGTACTAAACTGTGGATTTGTCACTAAATTATTTATCAGAGGTCCTTTGTTATGTGGTCTTAATAATAATCCTTCATTATTGTTTATAATATTACATTTTTTTTTTAAATTACTGGTTGATTTTTCTCCCTCATTATATCGTATTATAACCTGCTCCAATGGTTTATGAGGCTTTCTAATCATACTCTTTAGTACTTTCATATAATTTTCGAACGAAAACGTACTACAATTATCAAGAGGTCCGAATCTATCATAATCATCCACCAAATGAAGTAAGCCATGAATATTTGGTGCCATGTACATTTGGCCATATATTTGTTCAAAAGACTTGACAAAATATTCTAACAAATCATGAGCATATTGCTTTAAAGAAACATGATGAGGGCTTAGAAGTATTGTCATCGCTATGCTAAGAGCCTTAAAATTTTTGTAACAATCATCAGTTATAATATCTTTTAAAATAACAAAACCATAATATATTAAAATTGCTCTAAATTCTGTTGCTTTAAATCGAGCTACTTCTTCAAATTTTCTTGGTTTCTTGAAAAATCACAAGGAAAGTCTGACTTTAAGTTAATAGCTAAATCTGATAACTCTTTAATTTTCCATGAAGGCAAGCGTACATTTAATGGACCATTCATCCATAACAAAAGCAGTTTTTTGGTCACTCCAAGACATAACATATGCATGTAATCTAGAGAAAAGTCGTTGATAATATCAAACATAGGTAATTCAATAAGTATAGAGATATCAGTATTGGGTAAATGATGATCATTTGTTAATTTGTCTGTATAACCATTATGTGTCCTATTTGGTGGTCGTTTGTGTAGTTCACAATAAGGAAAAACTGTTCTATTTTCTTTACGCTCTCCTTCAATTTCACATCGTGGACATGAATTATATCCAGTATGAGATTTAATTTTTAAAACAAAAGATCTGGCTGGCATATCACAACAAATTACATCAATTTTCACCTTGTATAGCTTATCTTCCAATTTAATACCATTCAATACTAAATATTTTGCTTCATCTACAAAATCTTTTAAGTAGTCATTGCTATCTGAAGGTTTTTGGTTTCCACAGTAAAGTCCCACAGGAAAAACAAGATCAGATTTTGGTCTCATGTAAGCCAAAATTGGCCAAAACTGTAGAGAAGTGCTTTTATGAATGGGAAGCCCATCAATACCAATAACAAGTTTTAATTCTTGCTCCAAAATACAATTATTGTAATATGGTAAATGACGAACAATTCCATTTTTGAGACCAAAGTGGTAGTATTTACCAGGATTGACGACCCGCATATTTTCTATTGAAATGGGTTTGGTTTGTAATAATGTCTTGGCTCTTTTAGGCAATGTGATAAAACATTTATGTTTTCGAAGAATACATAAAAGATTATCTAAGGAAGTATGAGAAATTTTGTAAAGTATTGCCCATTGAGCTAATTCATTATTTATCGTAAATGATGTACTAGAAAAGTTATTAGAATCATCAGTGTCAGATGTGTCTGTAGAAGGAAAATCAGTTTTGTGGTTAAAGAAATCAAAATTTTGTGATTCATTTAATAATTCTTCTGGAAGTCTATTATCTGCTGTAGTAAATGAAAGATTATCCAGACAATTTTGTGAATTTGAATTAGTAATTGGTATTTCATTAGGTATATTAGATTCCAAAAGTAATTTTTCAGGAATAGTATCATGGTTATAGGTGTTTGAAAGAGAATTGAAATAGTCTAACTCTTCTTTAATTTTCCTTTTCTTTGTCCGACTACTAAGAGGGACCGATTTCTTCATGATATTATAATAGATTCAAACAAATCTTTCAACTACAAATCATACATTAGAAATAAATAAATAGAAGGTAAGATATTCAATTGGTTGTTACCAACGACACTAGTTTTATAAGCTAAATATACAAACAGAATAAATTTAAATTATCAAAATAATAAAATAACTATTGACCACAAATCACAAGAATATTTATAATAATAAAACATAGTATGCAAATACCAATACCTTATTACAAACCAATTCAAACAATTAAGCTAATTGGAACTAATTATATAAATATATAATTACCATACTGAGATTACATTTATAAAATAATTTTTAATAAATACATACCTAGTAGGTACAAATAATAATTGTTCTGCTTGTATTGGTTGGAAATTTATTAAAATATTAGGGATACCTAATTAATTATAGTTAGATAGTATTACAAGGGCACTTATAAGATTAATAGATATGTTATGATCATTAACATGATATGGCTACCATAACAACTATAAATATGATCTATAACTTAACATAATAAAATATTAAATAGTTTCAAAATATTTATCTGGGTTTTGTATTCATGTATTGTTTATTGTATAATAAAAATATCTAGGTAGGTAGGTAACTTGGTATTAGGTATCCTACCTTTTAATTGTATTTTCATGTAATTGGTATAAGGTAATACATTTGCCATGCAGCATACCTACTAAGATATAATATTTGATTTGAGAAAAATTAAGTTGGACTCAATATAATAATGGATAATGATTTAAAAACTGCGGTCTGAGTACAAAATTATTCAACATAAGATGACAGACCCATGGGAGATACCTAATAATAATGTAAATTAACATGGATTTATGTTTATCTAATAAAATTGCATAACAATGAACCCACTACATTTAATCAATTCAGTTGCCACTTGAAATAATATATTTTATTATTTAAAATTCGCATTTTGATAGGTAGTCAATAGTCAAAGTGTGATATTATGATAAAAAACTATATAGTTTAAGCTAAAAATATTTACATTTGAAGATACATTTTGAGCATTACCTGCAGTCAATGTACAGTTTTGTATAGTAAGAATCTTTAAGTTTAAACTATGATTAAACGAAACAAATATAGGCAATATAAAATAGTTTAAAACTTAAATTGACTGACTAATGACTATACTATAAGCTTATTACTACAATAATTTTAATCTAAATAAATAATAGGTAATAGTACTCACCAGATCACCGCTATTTTCAACAAATTAAAACGTGTAGTGGCTTAAAACTCCGCTTAAAACAGTGTACAGACGCAACAGACTAACAGAGTTGACAAAGTTCACAGTTCACTTTTCACTAATAAAGTAATAAGTAATATTCACTAATCTGCAGTGTAATACTAATAGTTAATACTAGTAATACTGTAAATCGTAATCGCTACGCATGTTCGGCGGTTGTGGTTCGGTTTTCGGGGGGATATTATCAATATCGATTTCCGCTGTACTTCAGGGGATTTCCACTAATTTTAGACGGTAATAATATTCGAACATCATCGATATTCGATAAGGTCCGCAGTGGTGCAGTCCCGCGCGGCCCGCGCACGCCGCACAGCGCACGAGACACACACAGCAGTGTCTTGAGTAATCTATAATATATTATACTCATATATTATAATAAATAATAATTGTATGGCTCGGTTCGGCGCATACGAACACAAAGCTACCAAAAAACGCACGTACGTTTGCGGACTGTAAAACTGAGACACTGATGAATTGTGATATTACTATCGAATACCGAATACATAAATCGTAACACTATAATAATGTATTATAATGTTATTACATTATAAATAATAATACTTAACTTACCTACCTATCATAAATTAGTTTGGGATTTATAAGTTTATACTGATAACACAACAATACATGGAAATCATGAAATCATGAATAATGTCTTCGAAATTTGAGTTTTTCCTGTATAAAGTTTATCGCAGGACGCAGGCATGCAAAATATAATATTTTATATACCATACGATATACGAATATTATAATTGTTCGTGCATATACGATCGTTCGCACGCATTACGGCCAAGGCACTATTATATTATATTATGTATTATATTATTATTTTATATTTGTATACGAATTTAATTTGGTATTTTGTGTAATGTGTAACCATACTATGAAGTATGAATCTTTAACCATTCGGATATTGTTTGTACCTTCTTACCGGCTACTACAGCTGGAAACAGACCAATGTCCTATAATACTACTATAGACTATATATACGCAATATAGTGTACTGCACGTGTCATATGTATATGATATAATTGTGTAATATCTGCGTATTTTGGTACCTATATATAATACGATATAATTATATTATATTATATATATTACGAAATTATTACAAAATACGAATATTATTATGTGGATAAATTTTAAAAATGTGCATGGGGTACATTGGTATACATAATTATATCCAACATTATACCATATACAAATTATAATTTATGATAGTATTCGGGTATTCCTCCATCGGAACACTTATATATTATTATAATTCAATATGACAAATAATATATAATTGTATTTTTTGTATTTAAATTTATACGATTTAATTTTATAATGAAAATAAGTATACCTATAACAAGTTGTTATAATTATCATATTATTTATGGTGACATAATGGCGTGTATCAAAACAGCGATAATAATAATAATACCTAATAATATAATAATAATTTATATACAATAAACCTATTAGTTATTAGCTAATAATATTTTGTAGTATTGATGTATTAAGCATATACCTACACTCAGTGGTGTATAACGGTGGAGGCTAATCCCCCCTGTTAAATACCGAATATTAATAAAAATATTTATAACATATTATATATATTATAGCTACCAACAATAACAAACTCAAAATGATAATAAAAGTAAATAAATTAAAAATAGTTTAGTACTTTTAATAATTAGTTAATATTATAATTATAATTTATTATATTTATAATGTATAACTTATAATAATATGTAGATCTACGATTATGAAATAGTCCATTATATAAGACAATAATTATGAGAGTTTCTCATGTATTTTGATAAAAAATAAAAATGCAGATAATATTTTTAGGTGATGAAGCATATTCCCCTTAAAAATTATATTATAATAGCAAGTATCCAACTGCGTCCACTCACAATGTCTAGTACTGGGTATATAATAATTAATAATATACCTAGTACAAAAGAAATATATATATAGCACAGCTATTTATATACATATATAAATAATAAATAACATATATTATGTATAATAATATAATAATTATTATATAAACAAAAATATTATACTTGCATTATTATACTGTATTAAAAATAATATTAGTAACACAGTATATAAAAAACAATCAAATATTATTACTAAATAATTACAGTATAAATATTATAATAGTTTTATAGTAGTAACTTAATTATAATATTTTTTAAATAACGTTATTAATGCCGTATATAAAAAATATTAAAATAATGGTATTAATAGATTACTTAAAAAAATATTATGTTAATTATGTAATTATGATATAATTATAATATTATTTTTGTAATAATATTATTTATAATGTAAACAAAATAATATTATATTATTATCATTACCCATTTGCTATCTGGGAGCTTGACATACTTCGTAAACTATGTTGCGAATAGTACAATGTGAAATTCTGTAGGAGAAGCTTAGTGAACGAAATGATATCCCAGTTGATAAAAATCTAAAATTCAAATAAAAAAAACATAAAAAAATACATAAAATAATATAATATAATATATAATATATATAACATATCAATTACAAAAATAATATAATATATATAACATATCAATTACAAAAATAATATAATATATATAACATATCAATTACAACAATAATTCAATACGCTAACATATTTCTCGGTCAAAATTAAAGTCATTGGTGAATTATTTTTTTTCAACTAATTTTAGGCGAAGCAGCCAAAACTAAATGGCGAGGTCTGAGGGACACGTTTCGCTAGAAATTGAGCAAGAATCCTAAAAAACGGAGTTGAGACGAAGGAGGAATCATCAAAGAGTCTAGATGGATCCATTTTAAAAGCATGGAATTTTTGAAGGACCAATTTCAAAAAAGACAATTGCAGGGTAATGTTTCGAGTGAGACAACATTTGATGTAGACACCCAGAATTCAAATTCAACTACTACTTTTTCTCCTGATCCCGATGATCCTGATGATCCCGATAATGAAAACCTGATGATAAAATCTCCTCAAAACACTACGAATACAACTACACCACCACAAAACTTAAGCGCTCCTCAGAAAAAAGTTGCCAAAATTAATAATGCCAATGTGGTTAAACAATTGATGATGCCCGAAGAACAAAAATGACAATTTTTAAAGAAAAGAATTCAGCTTCTCGAAACTAAGATCCAGATTATCATTTTCTCATGAGCTTATTGCCATATACCAGAAGAAAGAAAAATGTTAGTGAGGACTAAATTGCAACAACTGTTTTTCGAAGAGGATCTTTTAGGGGAGTTCAGAGGTCAACATACACTACAGCCAACCCACCGTCCACCACCAAGTGTATCATCATGTAGTTCATCAACAAGTGGTAGTTGGATTTCACAAGTGGGAACTCCACTGAGTACTACTCAACATGAAGATCTTGCTTCGTTCTTTTCAAGTGTAACACCATAAATATAGAGATAAAACATTAAAAATGTAAGTGCTATGTGTTCAATATTTTTGCATATTTTAGTTCACTTGACTATTTGTATTTTCATTTATATTTAAAAAAAATCAAAAATAATAAAAATTAAATTTATAAATATCTCGACTTTTTATTGAAGTAAAAAACTTAATATTGTTAATTTTTTCTTATCTTATAGTTACAGCCAGTCTTTATTTTGCTGAAATACATTTACGAAAATTGGAGAATTTTGTAATGCTTTCTACTATTTTCTCCAGTATGTATTCAAATGTTTCTGGTTTCATCCTGAAATACTCGAAAAACTTTTCCGGTTGATCCCACAATTCTTGAAATAACATTTCAAACTCTCCTTTGTCGTCTCTTCTAGAAAATAACTCGTTGACATGCTCTGTTTTTCCACCATTTAACAACAATAATTTCAATTACGGACATTCAAGGAAATAAAATTCATCAAGTTCTTCCATCTTTGCTGGGTGGCAGAAACATACTGACCACCAGAATGTCGAAAAAACGCGCACAAAGTAACCGCTTTGTTCTGACGATGAATTCGTCTGAACAATTATTCGTCAGAACTCGCATACATAGTAACCGTAGCCTAAGACGTATCGTCGTAGGCCGTGGTGGCGGTTGATAAGGTGCCGACCGGTCGTTGCGGTGCCTGTACTTGATACTGGCGACCGTTGCGTACCGTGTCACACCGTCCGTACATTCTGAACCCATACAGTCATTTTAACTTCATGATATTTTAACTAAAAGTGTTCAAGGAGCATTTATTACAGATTACTATGGCTCAAATAAAAACTTAAACGAAACATGTCGAAATTTATTAGTTGATTTGATAGTATCTTCATTAATTGATAAACAAATGTCAATGTCCATATATTTAGCAGATCGTATTGCTACGAGGTTTCGTAACTGAAACCTTCTCTTTAGAGTTAAAGGTAAATTTATTTAATATTATCTTTCTATTATATTATAAAAATAAGTACCTATTGATATTTGTATCTTCCTCGTGGCTTATAATTTTTTGTTTGAATCAAATAAATTAATTGAATCATCAATTTATTGATTAAAAAAATGTACCTTAAAAATAAATGACAAATGTACCTAAAAATAATAATGTAATGTCTGCTAAAAGGTTTCAATTTCCGTCGACGACGGGCTGCTTTTATAATTTATAATCGCGTTGCTTTCCGATTATTTTGATTTAATTATTATGATTTTCATACACGATTTATATATAATATAAATATTATTATTATTATATATTATTCGGCAATAATTGAGATTGACTGTTTTGAATTAATTTGACTCGTCCGCGCAAACAGGTAATCTGTAGAAACCAAACAAAAGTAACTAAGCGATTAAAAATAATCGTTTTTTTTACAATTAAATACCTCCTTTATGACTTGTTAGATACCAGGATTGTCCAATAGTCGCTAAATACCCAATACCAGGTTTATGTAAAAAACTTCCAATTTTGTAACTAACATGAAAAATCTCGAGGGGGGGATGGCCCCCCTTCCGGGCGTCACTACTGTAATGAACTTATATTAATTAAGTTAATTTATTTTAATTACTCTTCATACCATAATAGTAAAATAACTAAATCAATATTCTAATTACTTGTCTGGCAGTAAAATAACATTAATTTGTTAAAATAACATTTTATTCACTGCGTCATTAGCTATAAGTAAGTAGGGTTGTAAATTTGAAATATTTCACTTGAAATATTTCAAAATTGAAAATTTCACTCTTCTTGAAATATTTCAATGAAATTATGAAAAATATTTTTTTCTTTTAAACGTGTTTATAGATGATTAGAAATAATATATTGATAAAACACATAAAATATTGATTTTGAATAACTTATCAGTTAGGTATCATTTATTTTGTATTAATTGTATTATATTTTTGTTATCACTTATCAATTGAATCCCCTATTGGTTATTAAACTATTTTTACCACTTATTACTTTATTACTAATATAGTAATATAATTATAAATTATTAAATTATTAGTAATGGACAATGGTTTTTGGAGCCAAATTATGGGGACCTGTCTTTGTTAATTATTATTTTGTTTATTAATTGTTCTGTGTTAATATTATTAATTCTTGGACAGTTGGACTTTACCAAGCTAGATGTAACTTGTGAGTTTAAAGTTAAAGTTGAAGCCTATACTTAATTTGTAAGTTATAAATTATAATTATTACTTATTACTTATTAGCAATTAGCATATTACCTATATGGCCTTAATTCATAAACTATAAATAAATTCTAATATTACAGCACAATATATTATTACTTATTAAATAATATGGGGGGAAAAAAAACATGATATTCACAAATGTTTTTGTGACGAACAACTAAAAGAAGGAAATAAATCATTTAAAAAAAAATATGCAACTTTTGTTCGTGGTTGACGTTCCCAAACGCACCAAGACAACTAAAACATTTCAAGTTACATGAGCTGTCCTGCTGAAGTGAAGAGGAATTTTCGACACCATAAAAAATGTATTGAAAAGTCTTCTATAAGTAAGTGAATTTATTGTAATAACTAATAATATATATAAATATAAATATATAATTCATAAACTCATAACTTTCAAAATAGTTATATACTTAGGTAATAGGTTATAACTAGGTACTCAGTTTTATGAGTTGATTAAACATCACTTTTCATCACCCTAACCTAACTTTAGTTCATTTATGTTAAATTATGACACTTTAAGAGATTTATAAATAAAATTCCTTTTTAATTAAACATAATTAAGACCCCTCTGCCAACCATCATTTGTTTATGAAAGTATTTATATTTTAACTAGGTACTTTATAAGAACTTTCACATTACAACATGACCATGCTTTAAAATTAGAATTTTCCACTAGTAGTTTAAACTAGAAAAGTACTTTCATAAGTACTACTTATTTAAAAATTATTCATTTATGTAGTTATTAAAGGGAGCGCGTAAAATAGCCGAAAATATTTCAGCCGATCCGTATTTTAGCCGAAAAATATTTAAGCCGAAAAATAATGGATTGGACAAGTATATTAGCAGAACCGTATTTTAGCCGATAAATATTTCATCCGACCGTATTTTAGCCGACAAGTATTTTGTACGAACCGTATTTGAGCCGACACATATTTTGTACGAATCGTATTTTAGCCGACAAGTATTTTGTACGAACCGTATTTGAGCCGACACATATTTTGTACGAACCGTATTTTAGCTGACAAGTATTTTGCACGAACCGTATTTGAGCCGACAGTAATTTTGGCGACATTATTTTAGCCGACAAGTATTTTTGTACGAACCGTTTTGAGCCAACACATATTTTGTACGAACCGTATTTAAGCCGACAGTAATTCAGCTGCCGGATGGGGTCAGTTCGACACTGTGATAAGCATTTATGATAATATTGATAACCTTCGAAAACCACGGCTACATTTAGTAATTTATTATCAGAATTTAACAAATCATGATTATTGATAAAGTAAATTGTGCCGTTATTTTAAATTTTTACAATTTTTCGAACGAATAATGGATAACTACTTGAATATTCATTAAACTAACCATTTAAATGAAATCTACATGAAATTCCCTATCGATAACCTATTCCACCGCCTATTATTCTCTAATGTACTAGATACTAGGTATGATTAATCTCACTTAAAAACGCACTCCCACAGTTTATACTTTCATAATGAAACCAAAAAGCCGAGTTCAAGTTCATATTCTATTGCATATTGGTATATTACTATTATTATCTTATAGTTGTTAAGTTTATGAAATGAATCTGATTATATATGTACCTGTGACCTGTATTTTTATTTTCTAAACTGCATATTTTTTACTATAATTTTTTTCATTGTCAAATAAAGATTTATTTAGATATTTAGATAGGTATACACAATTTTCCAATTTATATTCTAATAATAATAACATAATAATCTAATAAATATATTAATTTCACTGAACATTTTACGGATATTCATTAAGTATATATCAATTGGATATCTATAAATGATCTATTGTAGGTATATCAATTAGTTGTTATATATCTCGGAAAAAAAGAACAAGCAAAAAAGAACACGGAAAAAAAGAACAAGGGGAAAAAACACGGAAAAAAGAACGATTTTCAAAAATTTTAAATACAGAGTGTCCCACGAAGATCTAACACTCTGAAAATAATTTTAGTTCTAATCAATATAAAAAAAAATTATTTTTTAATATAATGCATAGACATTTGCGCTATATTTTGGTATACATTTCAAAAAATATTAATTTACCTAGGTGCATAATAAATTTAGTAATATGGTATTTAAAAATGCTCATAAACAATATTAAGAAAAAAATGGTATTTTTAAATATTATATTGATATATTTATGTACCATATATTTGTATACTATTTACTCGAATATTTATTTATTCTGACTCCTGTAAAATTATAATGATATTATTTATTTATTATATTTTATATTACGTGATTTTACTATCACAAATCACAATAGTTACATCTAATTATCATTTTACCGCTCATGGATAAAAATGTGACTGTGTCTTATATTTATTGCATTTAAAATATCTAAAAACAAAAATAATGGTTATGTTTATCCTTACTCTATGTCTATGGTATATACGCAATTTTGTATACCTACTTAACTATATTATTGAGTAGATTCAATTCTGATACCTACCTATACCTTGTTGTACTCCACGTATCCACACCCCCATATACACATTTCATTTTATAATACAAAGATATGAAAGATATTTATTAATTTATAGTTTATAATTTTTAAATAGATATGAGTTATTAATATTTTAATTTATAACATATGAATTATTGGTTATTAAGTTAATTAGAAAATTAACTAACTAAAAATTAAAAAATTAAAAAAAATTATCATTTCAACTAGTCTTCAAACTAGACTCTATGCATTATTTTATAAATGTATAATAATATATTAATTACCTTATTACCTATTTAGGTACTTTTATTAAAATTATAAGCCAATAATTACACCTAAGAACTCGGAATATACTCATAGGCATGAGTAATGGATGGCGCTACCATAATGAACCAAAAAAATCCCTGTACACCAAAGGCCGTATTTTTTTAAATCCCCCTCTCAATCAAATATTTATGTAATCTAAAAAAAAGTCTGTACTAATATCTATTTTCAATTAATACTCTACAGTATTTTCAGTACCTACCTTTAAAGTTTAAATTTAACTCTAGATATATTATTCATCTATATAGCCCAGAATTACACCACCTAGCTACAAATTAAAACAACAATAATTTACAATAACAGATGCGAACTGTGCCATCATCTGTCTTAAGTCTTTAAAGTATCTATTAGGTTTTCTGAAGTCAGGAAATCACTTCGACAATACATGTTATTAACAAAATAAAGATAGGTTTTATTTTGACGAACATATCTTAATAGGTAAATAGTAATTTATTATAATAATGCATAGGTAAAAGAATTTTTTTTTTTTTAAATAAAAGTTGTAACCCATATCTGGCTTAAAACTCGGTTGACCTGCGCCTGTCTAAAATTGTAGGGGCAGCCCAGGAACCCTAGGCTGCCGCCGTAAACACGCCTATGAATATACTAATAAATATTAATAATATAATAAATCTTAGTAATCAAATACCCACCAAATAATGGATACCTATTATTTATTTATAATTTTCTGTACACACTTACGTGATTCTTTATTATAAACGTATTTTATAATTATTTATAAAATAATTATATATATATATATAATTATATTATATTATAATTATTTTATAATTCATCATATTTTATTTTGAATCATATTAATAAATTATTAAATCAATTTTAATTTTAATGTACCTACAAATCATTAGCGATGTAGACTGTGCTTGCGGCACGAAATTGTGGTGGCTTTCCCGCACATTGTTGGGATATACGCATATACGGCTAGTATATCCATAAATAAATATAACATATTAAAATATTTGTTATTACCTATCTTATTATAGTACAATAATTGCTTTCAATATATTTATTTTAAATCGACTAAGAATTTCTTATTAGTTATTACCATAACGTCACATCTTGTGCAAGAAGGTGCGTGTATTTTTGTTAAATTTTTACGGCTTTTCTGAGTTTGAAAAATGGATTACGAAGGATTCCATTACAAAATTAATAAAACACGTGGTGGTAAACGGTAAGTAACTCTATTTTTGTTCGTTTTTAAGACATACTATAATCATCAAAAGAAGACATAATAATCAAGCCTGGGCATAAACGCGTTAAAAAGTTAAAAGTTAAGTTAATTGAAAATGTTGATGTAACTTTTAACTTAACTAAGTTAAAAAAGAATTAGGTTAACTGTTAACTTTAAACTTTTTTAAATGTTTTCCATTAACTTAACTTAACTCAGTTAAAAAATTATCATTAACTTGCCCAGGCTTGATAATAATATTAAACACTGAAATAGCTAATCTCTACCTACCTACTTATTGCAGTTATTACATATGTTCAAGCCCAAATGTCTACTGTAAGGGTACAGCAATACAATTAGAAGATGGTACCATAAGACATAATAAACCTCACACACATGAACCATATGTTGAAGTGTTCAACGAGCAGGAGGCTAAAAATGTTTTTTCGAGGTATGTTAATCGAAAAATCCAAAACCGAGACATTAAGACTGAGATCGATATATGATGAAGAAGCAATTAGGTAAGAATAATTTCATCTATCAATTTCCCCACAACTGTATTATTTTTTTTTTCATTATTAGAAAAACTAGAGAATTATATTCTTCTGAAAAATATTTAACTTGTTTTAAAATCAGTCTTCAAAACATATATATAAACAGAAATCTGGTTTTAAAATGATAAAAAACATAGTTAATTAGTTATTGTACACATATTAGTATATTGTATATTACTTTATTACTAAAGAAGAATATTGTTTATTCATTGCAAACTAAAATAGTGATTTTTAGTAACCTTTGGAATTTAAAATACATTTATCAAATTCTGCAATTTTTGTTACATAAATCAAAACTTAACAAATTAACAACAAACAAAATTTAGTTTCCCTGCAATATGAAAAAGAAAATTTCCTATTAAAATTATTATTAGTTGAAAATCTCAATATAATATAAGAAAGAAATAGTTTAACAATTATTAACTTATACACAAACTAGCAACTACCCGTTACAATAATTTGCCTTTAATTATATTAGTTATTTGTTTATTTATTATTTAATAATTTTTTTTTCCAAATATACTATCAGGAATAGGTAATCCAGATAGTTTTAAATGTGAATTAATTCATATTATAGTAATTAAACTATAATGAAGCTGTAGTAATAAATATATTATAATCTATGTTATAATATTCGTCGTCCATCGATTATCGTTTGTAGTGATCGCTGTGCAGGACACTGCGACTTCGTACAAATTAATTATTTAAACGACGTAGCACGTTCTGTGGTTGAGCTTGAGTTGTTGTGAGAAAGGTAGGTGTTGAAAATTAAAACACTTGTTGTTTTAATTGAAATAAAGTAAAAGTTTATTAAGTTAAACAATATAAAACATTAAACAATAATATAAAACAAGTAAAATAGCTTGCTGCTATGTAAAAGTTACAAGTACTGGGAATGACCGTAAACTCGCGGCGATGTGGCTGTGACAAAGTCCACGACGAGCAATAGTCTTACATTGGAGTGAACTACCTTCTAATTACTTCTAAATACTCTACTCGTATTTATATGAGTTCTCAATGACATGCAGGGGACTAGTAGTCTATTTTAGAGTGATATGATGATTTACATAATCATCATTAAATAATTATATAACTATTATATAATGATATCATCATAATAATATCCTATAATTATATAATTATTACTTAATCGACAGAAAAACTATGTTTTTCTGATCTCTGGCCTATTGCTTATAATGCAGGTGTATTAATAAACTATCTCAATTAAATATAATGTAATCTAATATAGTATAACACCATGCAGGTGCATTGGGTTTACTACACGTTTCACGATCAACGGACGACGAATAGTCAGTTTTTGTCCGGCGTCCGTTGCGGTTGCATCGTCCGCCCGCGGACATGTTTCGCGTCGTCAAATTAAATTATTACTTGTATTTTTAAATAATTATTATATTTTGTATTTTATGTTTCGCGTCGGCGAGCAGTGTTATTATTTGTTATATGACTATTAATATAATTTGTATTTTACTGTGATTAATTAAATTATTATAACCTATATCGCCCTACAAATTCAGAAGTGAGATTCTTTTTATTTTATTGTATTGTGCGTGATCATCAAATCTAAATTTTATTCCGAAAAGAAATCAACTCATATCGTTGTAGTTATATGATGAATATTGTAAATTTGGATTCTAACGCAGATTCAATGCGGTTGTTGCGAAACGGAAAAATCCTCCAGTCAAGCAACGCCGGTGAAGGGGGGGCAAGCAGTGAGAGCGTGCCTAATCTGCAGATGTCCAACGATGGTCAATCGCACGGTTCAGATAATGATGCGGCAGTTGGTAACAGTGACGACGATTTGCGCACTGCGTTATCAGAACTGATGATACAGAACAGAATGCTGTTAGAACGTTTATCACAGAAACAAAACAACAATTCGATAACAAACAATATCAATCCGGCTGCGACCGTTAACGCTCATGATAACCGAAATGGATATTTCGTTATGCCAGACTTTAATAATTCGCTAACGGAATTTTCGGGACGAGAAGCTAGCCATGAAGCTTAATTATGGATTGATTCAGTTGACAGCGTTGCCAGATTACATGGATGGCCAGAAAGTTTTAAAATGGAAATTGTCCGGACTAAGCTAGTGGGCCCATCGCGTAACTGGTACATTGGCCGTACATTTACGTCTTGGAGTAGTTTTGTTGATCAATTAAGAACACGTTTGTCGGACATACACTTGATACGGTCGATCGAGTTCGTATTATGTCTAATCGTGTCCAAGTAAAAAATGAGAGTGTATTCGATTATTTCCACCACAAGTCTAGACTATGTCGAGAAATTGGATTATCGTTTCGTGAAGAAAAGCGACAGATCGTCGAGGGCTTGTATTCCCGTGATCTCTGCAATTATTTATTAGCACGTGACCATTTAAGTGAAAACGAACTTTTATCTGATTTACGTGCGTTCGATACCGTGAATGTTGCGCGTAATATTCGTTTTCGTGTGGGAGAGAATTCTAAGACTTTGAACGACGGTGTTAACCAAAGTAAAAATAATAAAGTAAATCAACATTTAACAACAAATTATCGACCGGTAACGGGAGAACCAACTAAGGTTCAATCATCGGCAAAATCATCGAATAACCGTAAGCAGAAGGACCTGTATCAAATTACGTGTTTTAACTGCAAATCGCTTGGACACTTTGCCAATGTGTGTCCAACCCGTATCTGTCAAAAGTGTCACAGTTTGGGTCACTCGGAACGAAGTTGCCCTGACTTCAGAAGTAATCAGCAAAACGACGGAATTGGTGAGAATGTATCATTATTAGAGAGGTCACCCCCATGTATTGTACCCCCTTATATGATAAGTATTACTATTAAGTACCCTAATGGTGTTCTATCTGAGGTAAATGCACTTGTCGATACTGGTAGTCCTGTTAGCCTTTTAAAATCTACTATTGTTCATTATGTATCAGGAGTTGCACCTCCTAAATCTGATTTAGTTGGTATTAACCAATCAAAACTTAGTGTAGTTGACCAATTCTCTGCTGACGTTTTTCACACTGATCTTGAAATTCCTATTAATATAAATTTTCATGTGGTGCCCAACGATACTATTAAGAGTGACTGTTTATTAGGGCGCAACTTTTTATCTCACCCTCGCATAATTTTAAGTGTTGAGAATGGACAATTTTTAATTAATTTTAAAAACAAAAGTGACAACATTTCTTTTGAAGAAATCTTATCTATTAATTTCAATGATGAAAATAATGATAATTTAGATATTGATTTGAATATAGAGAAATCATTACCAGTAAATGTTAAAATGAAAGTTAATCAAATTTACAAAGTTTCATATTTAACCGGTAGTACTATTGATAATAATGATAATAAGGTATACCAAGAAATGATTATTCAATTAAAAAGTGATAAAATATTTTATTTCAGACCACGGCGTCTTTCCTTTTATGAAAAAGAGTGTCTTCAAAAGATATTAGATAACATGTTAAGTAAAAAAATAATTAGGCCTAGTAAATCTGAATACAGTAGCCCTATAGTTTTAGTAAAAAAGAAAAGTGGTGAATATAGATTATGTGTTGACTACCGTGAGCTTAATAAATTTATTGTAAAAGACAGATTTCCCCTTCCATTAATAGATGATAACATAGATTTATTAAGAGGGAAAAAATATTTTACTTGCCTGGACCTTAAAGATGGATTTCACCATGTTAATATTGCCAAAGATTTAATAAAATATACTTCATTTATAACACCTTTAGGACAATTTGAATTCTTAAAAATGCCATTTGGTCTGGCTACGGGTCCCTCATGTTTTAGTCGTTTTATTCAAGACATATTTAGTGAATTTATTCGGAAAAAAGAAATAATTGTGTATTTTGATGACATTATGATCGCCACTGAGTCTATTGAAGAACATTTAGATTTGCTTGCCAAGATTTTGTGTGTTATGAGAAACAGACAACTTGAGATACGTTTGGATAAGAGTGAGTTTCTTAAATACCAGGTAGTTTATCTTGGATATAGTGTAAGCCAACTTGGTATACAACCAAATCCTAAGAATATTTGTGTTGTTCAGAACTATCCAGTTCCAAAAAATAATAGGGAGCTTCAAAGCTTTATAGGACTAGCATCTTATTTTAGACGTTTTGTTCCAAATTTCGCTATTATTGCTAAACCTCTTTATAACCTACTAAAGAAAGGAATTATGTTTGAGTTTGGAGAAGAACAGTTAAAATCATTTGATTCTATTAAAGAAAAGTTAGGATCACAACCTTTATTAGCTATTTATGACCCTAAAGCAAGTACAGAACTTCACTGTGATGCTAGCAGTCATGGGCACGGTGCTATTTTGTTTCAGAAGCAAGCTGACAACAACTATCACCCCATATTTTATTATAGCCATAGAACTACAGAAACCGAGTCTCGTTATCATAGCTATGAGCTTGAAATGTTAGCAATTATTAATGCTATTAAGCGCTTTCATGTATATCTATTAGGGATACATTTCAAGATAGTTACTGATTGTAATAGTATAACATTAACACTAAAATGGAAGAACATAAATCCGCGCATAGCTAGGTGGGCCATGTTTCTTCAAAACTATTCCTATGATATTGAACACCGCACAGGATCGCGTATGCAGCATGTAGATGCGTTAAGTCGTTGTAAACAGATAATGGTATTGGAGGCTTGTACCTTCAATCAAACTCTTGCTATTAAACAGGGAACTGACCCAGACATTAAAACTATTTTTGAATATCTTGAGAAGTCAGAGCACCCATTGTTTGAACTTCGTAACGGACTTGTATACCGTAAGAGTAACGATCGGTTACTATTTTATGTTCCAACAGATATGTGTGAACAAGTTATTCGCTCTTGTCATGATGAGATGTGTCATGTCGGTGAAAACAAAACTATTGAATTGATTAAACAAATATACTGGTTCCCAAAATTAACCGAACGCGTTAAAAAATATATAAGTAGTTGTCTAAAATGTATCATATTTTCACCAAAAGAAGGTAAGGGTGAAGGTTTGTTAAATTTGATCGATAAGGGAAATAAACCGTTTCAAACTATACATATAGATCATTTTGGCCCCATAAACCAAACTAAAGGTAGATTTAAGCATATTTTGGTCATAGTTGATGCGTTCAGTAAGTTTTTAACCTTATACCCTGTTAGAACAGTAGCAGCAAAAGAAACTTGCTCTAAACTGTCACAATATTTTAAATGTTATAGTAAACCTTTTAAAATTATATCTGATCGTGGATCTTGCTTCCGCTCAGAAATATTTCAGAAATTTTGTCAAATTCATGAAATAAAACATATAAAAACTGCAGTAGGCTCACCATCATCTAATGGACAAGTTGAAAGGTATAACAGAGGACTAGCAGTAATGTTGTCTAAGCTAATGCATGAACATAATAATAATTGGAATGAATACTTGTATAAAATTCAATTTGCAGTAAATAACACAGTCAATAGGTCAATTCAAAACACACCTAGCAAACTTTTATTTGGAATTAACCAAGTAGGTGAACAAAATGATTATGTTAGACTATATCTAGAAGCTGTTAATGAAACTGATGATAATCCTTACAACTTAGAAAAGTCCAGGTTTGATGCTCAGGGAAATATTCGAATGAGTCAGCTTCATAATAAGGCTTACCATGATTTGACAAAACAAGTAGCTACTAAATATACAGTAGGTGATTATGTAATGATTAGGAATGTTGACACTACACCTGGAACATGTAAGAAACTTTTACCTAAATTTAAAGGCCCTTATAAAATAAGTAAAGTACTTCCTCATGACAGATATGTCATATCTGATATCGAAGGGCACCAGGTGACTAGAATTCCATTAAATACTGTCTTTGCAGGAAAGGACATTAAAAATTGGGTTAAAGTCTGATTTTGTATTAATTCACTACTTTATTTTTTTTTTTACTACTTTACTTTATTTTTTTTTTTATTTTATCTACTTTAAATTAAATTCATACTTGTGTTACTTATGTTATGTAATTTATATTTTTATATTAAACAATATTTATACTGATGATGTTATGTAGGTAACTATGTTTATTATTTTGTTATATTAATTTATATTAATTTTGTTATATAGGTAACTATATTTATTATTTTGTTATATTCATTTATATTGATTATGTTATATAGGTAAAACTATATTTATTATTTTATTATTATTATTATTATTATTTTTTTTTTTTTTTAAAAAAAAAAATTTGTACAGATCGAGGACGATCTGGATGTCAGGTATGGCCGAAGCTGTAGTAATAAATATATTATAATCTATGTTTCACGATCAACGGACGACGAATAGTCAGTTTTTGTCCGGCGTCGGTTGCGGTTGCATCGTCCGCCCGCGGACATGTTTCGCGTCGTCAAATTAAATTATTACTTGTATTTTTAAATAATTATTATATTTTGTATTTTATGTTTCTCGTCGGCGAGCAGTGTTATTATTTGTTATTTGACTATTAATATAATTTGTATTTTACTGTGATTAATTAAATTATTATAACCTATATCGCCCTACAAATAACTAATACTTGAAATACTTAAAAATAATTTTACAGGTTTTCAATTAAAACATAAATACCTAATTTTAAGTATCAAATTGCAAATTTATACTAATAGCATTGAGTATAGATAGTCTACTATCTATAGTCAATGGTAATACTGTAATAGATGTCTATTTATTTTTCTGTTAATAATTATTATTATAATTCAGAAGAAAGAACAAATTTATAATAATATGAAATTTATTAAAATGTATTAATACATTAGTACCTTCTTCTAATGGTAAAAGTAAAAAAAAAATATATATATGAATAAAAAGTATAACAAATGTATAACAATATTTATAAAATTAGTTTTCCAAACGACTTTTAATACTTTCTCTTTCAATTGAAAGTCGTTGTCTCTTAAAATTTAAATCAAGTCTTTCAGTTTTGATCTTTTGTTCTTCATCATTCAACTCCAATAATCTTTTAGACATAAAATCATCATCAATTTTGTTTTTATGCAAAATTTGTTCGTTAATAGTTTTATTTCTATTACTTTGAGGAACTATATTAAAAATAAATTATTAATAAAACAAATTAACATTTTTAAATCATTACATACTTTCAAACATATTTAATTCTTGAAAACCAATTGACACTTGGGATAAATTTAAAAATTCTTTTTTATCAAATGTGTTGTACCAACTTTGGAGATCTGAGGTTTCATTCCAATCTGGATTAATCATGATTTTAGAAGATCCAGAAGACACCCTTCTTTTGTTGACATTGTTGTAATCAATAATTTTTCATCTTAGTATTGCCATAATATCTCTTTCATCAGCATTAAAAGTAGTAGCTTGTGTATCCTATAAAGTAACAGTAACCCAAAACAAAAGTAATTTTAATATAATAATGTATCTTGTATTCTTTTACAATCAGTATGTACCTACAATTTGTTTATAAATCAAAATTAATAAACTTGTAACGATTAAGTTTTATGACAGAGATATCACAGAATGTAGATACTTAAAATAATTAGTTAATTTTAAGGAGAGAAATATATTTAAAAATACATTTTTTAATACAAATTATTAATTAATATCATATTTCTAAAATCTACAACAAATTTACTGCATAATATATATTAATCAAATTTAATATAAATATTATAATATACAATTTAGTTAATAAGTTAAGTTAGGGAAACATTATAAAAACATTAACAAATACATGGCAATAAGTACTTACGCTAACTCCAGTTTTGTGACAAGTATTTTAAACAGGTTATATTTTCCTATACACATTATTATATTTAATAAATTATAAATTTAACTTAAATTTATTGTAATTTGTTCAACATTTTTATTTTTTAGTACCTATTATTATAACACCTATTTATAACTTTAATATTATATTATATACTTTGTTACATTTCACAGCCATTCTCTATGGTTGGCCAACTGCTGAATCATTGCCATCAACGCTGCGTGAATTAAGCGAATATTTCGATCTAAATCCAGAAAAGTAAATAGAAGAAAATTCAATTAAAATAGCAACTTTTTTAATGTATGATTTCCAATATTTCCAATATTTCCAACTGTTTACAGGTATCAGTGTAATAATTCTCAGTTGTATCAAGAGTGGGTTGTTGACAATGCTGGCAATTACAGTATTATATTTGCATGTCGGGAGTTGATTAGTGCTGTGGTTCATCAAGGAGCCACAGAACTACATGTAGATGCCACATTTAAGGTAATTCCATCTACACCTTATTGTCGACAACTTCTCATCATTCATTTGATTTTGCAAAACCATGTAAGCTAAAATGTAATTATTTTTAAGTATTAAGTTTAAAATATAATATATTACAATTGAATGTATTTTTAGTCTATACCTATATGCTTTGTGCTTATGGAAGCAAAAACTGAAGTTGCATATAGGAAAATTATGGAAAGGTTCAAAAAAAAAAACGAAATCAAGCGACATTACTACTTAGATAATTATATATATAATACTAATAATACTAATAATCATTAGAACAAATTTAATACCTACATAAATATTTTTATTACTCATAAATCATAATTAAGAATTACAAAACAAATTAATTAAAAAGAAAAACATTATTATTATTATAATTTTATATATATTATAAAAATATAAATATAAAATATTTTGTATAAATATTATCTATTATTATTTTGTATAAAATAAAATTTCAGCGTTCACTTTGAAATTAGCCGATTTTGATAATACATGGTCCTTTGTATCATCATATGATTCCCATTGTTGGTTAGATCTTAAACAATATGCGATGTAATGCCCAAGTGTTTGTCTTAGATCCCCTCTTTGTGGACCATCAAACGCAATTACACCACGCAAATTGTAATTGTCACCATGTATTGTGATTTCATTTCTGATTTCACCGAGTTTCCATGCTATTTTTCCAGCATAATTTTGTTGAATATTACTTGTTGGCTGTGTGTTGTTGAAACTACTTGAACACCTAAGACCTAAAAAGTATAATAAAAAAATAAATGTTACCTTATTGTAATCATCATAATATGATAATATTATTATTATCGATTCTGCCCTAACTATATCAATACTTTTATAGAATTATTAATTGTTGTCATGCTACAAATAATATTTACCTCGAGGTACCGATAATAGTTCTATAATAATATGCTCCTTGGGTTTCATAACTACTTTTCGGGTTTCTCCACAGTTTGTTGCCACACAAAGTCTTTCCGATGTTTCAAAAAAATTATTGATTTCTTCTTGCAGATCAATATCACCGTCAAAGGCATTCAATGAAATTATAATTCGTTGATTTATGGATCCTGGTTCAAAGTATAAATCATTTGAGCAGGAAATAATTCTTTCATATGATGGCATATCTGTTAATAAATTTTCGATCATTGAAGATGCAGTATCGACAGTATCTATTAAATGTATATCACCAATTAAATTTTTCGTTTCAGTATAATGCATACATAATAAATAAACTCTGTCCATGTACATTATTTTTATGGGTTTTGTGCCAATTATTTTTAAAACAAAATCTGCTGTTTGATCTTTTGATTTTACTTTTTCATTTAAAAATAGATTGTATGCATCACTTTTATAGTAGAAATAACCAAAATTGATAAAATGGAATCAGCAGTACAAGTATTATTAAGTAACATTTTATCGAGTCCGGGTACATATATTAGTTTGTTTTGGAAACAAGAACCATTTTTTAATAATGCTACTGATGTAATATTTCCTTTTTGATTTAAATCAATTTTGTTAAATCCCGGTTGTTTATTTAAATATGATTTAGATGAACGAATTTTTGTTATCGAATGATCTTGAATACTTCCTTTTTTTTCCAAACTTTCACTGCCGATGATTCATTATCTTTTATTTTACCAATGTTTTTACAATCCAAACACAATCTTGCTTCACCACAACCTTCCTCAGTATTTTTCACAGCAACACATTAGCCAAATAAATGCACTGGCTTATTACACTTATTACAGCGATGAAGCCCAGTAGGTTTATCTCCATTATTACATGCTATACATAAAATCAAATCATTTCCTTCATCTGACAACTCTTCAGAAGAAATATCACAAAATAGGTCTTGTTTGCTATTTAATTTTTTAGTGGTAAGTTATTCATAATGGTACTTACTTTTTTCATTTCTATTTTTATTTAATAATGATAAATCACTCAATGGATTTTTAATTGGTGATTTTTCATTACTTAATTCATTCAGCAGTAGATGATCACCTTGATAATATTTTAAAATATGTTCAACAAAACTGTCTACTCTAATAGGTAAAACTTCATTTTTAAAAACTCTATTTTTTAAATGATTAAAATTACTTTCACATCTACTACTCGAAGCTATTCCATCACCAAATCCAAAAATATTCACCATTATACTTGACCAACAAGGAAATAATTTCATCGTATTGATGATTATAGGTACAAGTTCAGGTAGATATTGAGCATTGTCATACTCACCAATTACATTTTCTACTAGTGTTTCACATTTCTTTGAAATTTCTTTTGTCCAGTCTTTAAAAGATACTATAATAACATTTTCTTCATTTATATCTTCATTACATCTTTCTGGAATTTCGTGATCATAGTTTTCAATATTATTTATTATATCATCAACAGTAGAACTATCCGACGTAATTAATGATTGTAAAATTTTTTTACTTTGTGCGCATGGAGTTTCTATTTGAACTTCTCTGTCACCATAATTATTATTTGCATTTATACAAGGCCCATCATATTTACTAAAGGCTATTATAAATATAGCCTCTAGTATTTTTTTTGTTTCATCCATGTTTTTACAAAAAATTAAAAGACACATTGCTCTACAAAATATCTGTTTTGTTCTAGGATATTTTGATGTTTTTAATGGTTGCCATTGAGTTATTAAATGGACAAAATGATTTACATCATTTCTTATGAAACAGGTTGGTATTATTTGCTCATTATTTGTTTTTTCTTTGAGGATTGTTAAACATATATTTAAGTATTTTTCCAAAGAATTATACTGAGTAAATGACTGAACAAGTATAGACATCAAACAAGTGATTGGTCACTAATTACAACTTTAGGTGGTGTGACAGTAGTAGATCTCAACCAGCGTTTCAGCCACAATGATATTGAAACATTATCGTGTTGTTCTGATAGCATCGAAAATAGTGTAAAACTTTTATTTTTTATTTGCATGATGCCTTCGTACAAATAAATTGGACCACTATCATGATTCTGACCAATTCTCTTAATTTTTTTACAGCAGCCTCCTGTTGCGTCAAAACTTATAGTTGGAATTTTATTTTTAATGCAAACTTCTTTATATATTTTTAATTGAAGATTACTCCAAAAATGAATAAAAAATTTATCGAACCCAATATCATGAATGGAAGATGAATGTTCGCTATTGTATTTCATTAAACTTAATGCAGTAATCGGGTCTGAATGAAACCTATTTGCAGATATTTATCTATGCTTAAGTGCCCTTAAAGCATTGGTATTAGGTATTGAAGCGGGTATTGGATCACCTTTAAAAAAATAAAAAATAGAATTTTAAAAGATTAGGTTTTTTTTAGATTTAAGAATATAATTTACTGTAAATTTAAGCTAATTATTTATTTAAATTTAAACTGTTATTACTATAGTCACCAGAGTTGGGGAAAAAATTATCTAAATAAAATGACAAATGACGCCCTATGCTTTGTTAGTGACTATAGTCATATATGACTTTAAATATTAATTTACTTTAAGAGGACGTGATACACAAAGCGTTACGAATGCAATGGCCGAGAGAATGCGTTATAATGTGTTTTCGGGATCCGCAAGCGCGCGACAACTAAGCCACGCCCACTACTCGCAGTCGGTGGCATTATTGGCACTGCTCATTCAGCGCGTCTCGACTATAGAGCAGCGCCGATTATTATTTCATGAACCTTCGACCATGGCGTATCTCGTCATATAAATTCACACATGTAATCGGCGCGGTATTATTTTCAATAACCACGCGTACCCGTAACTATTTTTTTTTAAAGTTACTGCTTACCTAAATATATACACCAATATATAGATTGTAAGAACTATTATATAACATAGCTTAATTTGTAGTTATTGCACTATTACTCATTCAAATATAATATATACAGACATACAGTTGAATATAATTTAATTGTACCTAAACATATTTTACGTTCAAGATTCAACTGTTCAATATCATGTTACTTTTTTAAACAAAGATTTTTAATATGATAATAAGTAAAAACAAATATTTTTTTAATTAATAAATAATAATACCTTTAATGTATACTCGTAGATACGATAATATTGCTCTAATATTATATGTTTTTAGCTTTGGCATTTGTATTCTTAGGAGATCGGGTCTACCTTTGTCCTTTACTGCCTCAAATTAATTAACTTAAAATGTATAGTTGTAAATTATGTAAACATAAAACAAATGTAATATCAGTGTCGGACTGACTCCAAAAGGCCCCATCAGCAATCTCTATAGAAGGCCCCCAAAAACCATTTTTTAGATTAAAGTTTAATCTAATACATATAATTATACATACATACATATATTTGGGACCTTTAATTAAATTAATGTTTTGAAGCTATTAAAAATGCTTTTGTTAAAATTATTTTTTACAACTTACAAATCTTACCAACTACTTATGTTAAACCATACGTAATTAGTTACTATCTCACATAAATTGACAATAGAACAAACAAGATAGCATTATATTATATCCTTTAGACTTTAGTTTAATACATATTTCATTTTTTAATATAATTTTGAAGAAAAACAAGTCAAATTTTGTCATATATTTTCTTTTAATAAAAAATCCAACCTACATCACATAAGTATAGTTATAACAAAATTTCAAAATATAATAATTATACAATACAAACAATTTTAGATTACTAAATATAATTATAAACTTATTTTAAAACAATATTCTAGTTAGTTCTGTTGAACTTTTAGCAACATTATTGATAACTATATCTTTATCAACAATAAAATCTCTTTCAATATTAATAAGTAATAATGTTTCCATAATATCTTGTGAAATTAAAGATCTTAATTTGGTGTTTATATTTTTTAATTTTGAAAATGTGCGTTCACATGTCACTTGAGTACATGGCAATGTCAACACAAATTTATAAGCATAGTAAATATTATTGAAACTACATGATTGTTGAACCATATCATATAAAATATTAAAAGCACATCTTAAACAATTATTACAAACTTTACAATCTAATGATTCTTTAGTAGAATGTTCTCTTTCAGAATCGGATCCATAGTCATGGTATTGATCATCGGTATCAGACATTGTTTCATTAAAAGTTTTAGTTATAGCATCAAATTGAATAGCAAATTGGTGTAATTCTGAAGCTAAAATGTGTACTTCTATATTAGTTAATTCACCAAGTTTAACCAGGGAATTATCAGGCAAACCATTTTTAATAGATTTAAAATTTTTAGGATCTAAACAGATACAATCTTTAAGTAACTCCGAGTTACTGATGAATCTCTTTTCTATACTAGATGTCATAACATCTAATATATAGTTATATGTTTCAACTTTAAATCGGTTTTCTGTTGAAAGAGAAGGTCTCACATCAGCTGCTAGTTCTCCTGGCATTTTTTTTTTTTTTAGCTTCTCTAACTTTCTCTAAACATTTTTTACTAAAATCATCTTTTATCATAAAATCATCACCATTTAATTCCAATGAATTGTTAATTTTTTGTATAAAATTATGGACATCAAAATGAAGTTTATTAAATTTTTGATCGGAATTATCTCTTCTTTTTTTAATTTTATACAATAAGGTTTTAGTCATATTAAAAGCCGTAAGGTAATTTAATGAACTGTAAAAATGTAGAAACAGGAGAACTTACATTAAAAATATCAATAAAAATGGCCGCAGTAAATATAACTTCAAATTTTGACCATAGTTTTAAAAGATTGCGTGCAGTAAATTTAGTTTTTGAGTCAAATTTTGAGTCCTTAGAAATTATTTGTAATAAAAAATGTATGAATAATAAAAATCGAGGATTTTCAATATTAGGCTCATTAAATTGTATAATAGAATTCAGAGCTTTGTCTTTGCTCCACCATCTAGTAGCTCCAATCAAATTTAATTTCCTTAGTGTCGTATACGCCGATTACTCGGACGTATACCAAAATAAAGTTAAACACAAAATAACGCAAAAGAAGAACTTTATTTAAACACGACGTCCGGTGGTGCTCGAGTCACACGATCACCACCACTGACTACCTTTGCTGTCTTAGCCATCTCACTTATATATTACACTTACAATCGAATTACTATCGATTGTTCTACATTTTTCTATTACTACGTTAAATTTACAATTATATACTACTATGATTATGTGTAATTGTTATTTTAACCCGATTAGTAAATTATTAAACAAATTTATTTACATTTCTTATTATTATATCTTGCTTACTATGCTAACTGTAATATAAAGTTTACTGGCACCGAATTGCACAATTGTTATTTTAACCTATTTCTGTGAATAATTAACTATTGCTTAACTTATTGAATTTTACTGTTTTACTTATTATCTATAGTTTTTCTTAACTTATTTCTTACGTACTAACATCTCTTATAAAATATTCATACATATAATACAACAGTCCCCAAAATTACAAAAAAATATGACCTCATATTTTACACCTGTGCCCCGTATATGGAAAAATTTAAATTGAATAGCCGCATTTATGTCTGTTGGTCACGCTGTTTAGTTATTGATGACTACTGACTACTGACTATGGAATTATGTAGTTGTGTTGTCTGAAATATGTTGACGTAGAAAATGCTTGTTCTTCGTTTATTGTTTTTGTGTTTGCTGATGTGTTTTTTGATGGTTTAGTAGCTGTTTTGACTTATTTCAAGTCACTCCATAACCCCGTCATAGTGTGGCTCCGATCCCCATTGTTTCTACCTCCCGCATCATGCCAGCAATTGGAGAAAATACAAGCATTGATTATGTGTTTTTTGGTATGTTGTATTTTATTGTTTTTCTTCATTTTTTCTTCTTTTTTTTTTATTCTGTATATTTTATTAGCTGGCCTTATTCCTATAAGGATCACCATAGAATGGCCGATCGGTGCCGAGCCGCCGCCGTATGACGTGGTCGTGGCTGCCCTGGAGGCGGATGAGGAAGAGGAGTGAAACCAGCGAAAAAAATATTTTTTTTTGCTTGTTTTTTCTTTCAAATAAAATTTTCCTTTTTCTTTAAAAATGACTTGTTTAGTAATTTAGTAACATATTTTTTGGTAACCTATGGGTCTGGGGTCTTCTGTTGTTTTGAGTATGAATCCCGATCTGTTCCATACATGTGTAAATAAATCTTTCTACAGATCTAAATTCAATAATAAAATTTCCACATTAGGTACGTCAGCTCCATTTTCCGTCTTTTTATTCCGGCGAACATGTCGGTGCTGATTGTTGGCGAGAATATCATACAAGTGTAAATTATGGGTTTTTGCTTTTTGTTTTTTTTTTTTTTTTAAATATTGTTAAAAGGGATAATTACAAGTTTTACTTACATTATATTATTATATTATACAAGTGTTAAAAATGTTGTGTCGAAAAGGGGAATTACAAGTTTTACTTATATTATGGTTTTAAGGTTTAAACAAAGTTTGATACTTTTACCCTCTATCCGTATCATTGGTATTACAATTTTAGCTTAACTTATTACCGAACTATGGTACAAGGTACGTTGTTTAAACAAAAAAAAAAATATATATATATATACTGTGTCGTTTTTTTTTTATTTAGGTCGAGAATTATGGACTTGCGTATCTGTGCTGTTCGTCTTTGTTTCGCAGATCACTTTTCGTCTACTTACTTATGGATATCCTGTGGAACGTCTTCACATGCAGCGAAAATTAATTAATTAAGTTATTTTTAGTTTATTTTAAGTGTTAGATTTATTGTTTTGGAGGTATAGGTGGGGGTAATGTATGTGCTGTCATAAGCAATTGTACTGTTATGACCACTGGGTATATCTTATAGCAAATAAAAATTATGCTTATAGTTAGAATGGTTAGCCAAGTTTATAAATAATGTCTCCTAAAAAGTCATCTATTAATCTGTTCGGCATCCCGTCTAATGTAATGTCTTTGAAATATTGGTCATAATTTTTAATTTGTTTGTTAATGTGGAAATTTGGTATATCTTTTGTCCAGTCTGTGTTTAATATTTCTGTTAGGTTAGTAAAATAAATGTTTTCTTTTTGTTCTTCATGTATTATTTTTAGTGATTTGATGTTTGTCCATGATATGGGTAGCACTCTCTGTATAGTTAATTTATTATTGTTGCTTAGTTCACAAGGGTACATTTTGGGAATAAGTATCTGTTCATTTCTAAATAATTCGTGATTGCATGGCAATTTTATTTTAATGAGTCCGGGGTGTTCATAGTTTATGTAAATTTGTTGTGACGTTGTGGTGTTCCCTACTTCTTTCCTAATAAATAATGTTGGTTGTGGGTTAGTTATTGCGTATGTGTTAACCCCGATTTGTTTAATAATTGTTTCTTCATTGTTTATTTGCGTTACGCATTGGAAGTAACAATAATTGTTTATTTCTTCCAGAGGCAAATTTTTGAAAATTGATTCTACGCATCTCGGTGTTAGTGTTAAGTCTGAGGCGAACCTGGGTGTGTAACATAGGTTTGTTAAAGGAGGGTCACAATGTTGAAGTCCTATCCCAGCTATTATCCTATGTTCGTTATTGATTGTATTTACTGCCATGTATGTTTTCTCAGAGTGTATTATGCATGTTGCATTTTTATATTTGAAATGGGCTGGCACATATTGAAATAATTTTCAGTCTGACTTATATTCACGAATTGGAATTTTTAATTTTATTAAAACTTGTGTTTTTGAGAACTGACATTCAGTTATTGGTATATTGTAGTATAATGAGAGGTTATCTATTTTTATTGCTAGTTCAAATCCATCTTTCCTTAATATTTCCGAAAGTTTCTGTAAATCGGCGTGTAGGGTGTCTATAGTGATTAGTCCTGGTGGTATTTTCCCAATTTTACAATGTATTTGTGTACTTGTGTCTCTTTCATAATTTATAATTTTCATAACTATTGCTAGTGTATTAAAGATTATTTCCTGCATCCCTTTTATCTCTTTATCAGTTTTAGTATTTTCCATTAATTCATTTTTTTTTCTTCGGTAAGGTATGTTTTAAAGATATTTTTTTAATTTTCTAGTTTGTTACTAGTTGCAGCTGTGTAATTATTTAATTGTGATGTGATCTGGTTTAGATCTTTGTGATCTGATACGAATACGTCCCTTAGTTTGTCAGCTTGTTGTTTTAGTTTGTCTTCGTTTGTATAAAAATTTTTCATTGTTTTTCGGGTTGCTATATCACAGCAAAAATGTAAAAATCTCCTATGAATTGTATGCCTCTTTTCTTGTTTTTTTTTTTTTACTATCTCCTACTATTTTCTGCTAATTTCTCCATTCTTGTTTTCATTAATATTTATGTTAAGGGTTTTTAATAAGATTAGGGATTGTTGTACAATGTAGCAGTAGCTATTTTTTTTTTCGCAGTAATTTTCTACTTCTAATAAGTTATCTACGTTATTTTCCTCTTCTATTATTGTTTTTTGTATATATATAAGAGGTATACTTTTTTCATATCTATTACTTCTGGTACTTCATTGAAGAAAGCTCCTTAGGATATTGTTATGCTTATTTCTTCCTCTGCGATGGCGCTTGCTATTATTAATATCATGAACTGAAAATATTTCTAAAACAAACATGTAATTATATCATTTGATTATTATTAGTTTTTATAGTTTTACTTTTTAATATATATTAACATGTGTTTTTTTTCTGTCTGTAAAGGTTTTATTCTTTGTACGTGTATGACGTCCGTGGTTGTTTTTTCCATTTAATATTAGTTCTATCTCATAATTTACGTCAGATATCTTTTTAATTATTTTAAAAGGTCCTCTATACCTATATGCTAATTTTTTTGATTTGTTTGCTTCCTGAAATTGGAATTTTATCAATACTTTCTGACCGGGTAGGTAGCTACTACAGTTTTATGCGTTTTATCGTAATTTAATTTTTGTGTTTGTTGTTCTTTTTGTATTATATTTGTATTTCTTTCCTAATTTCTTACAATGTTTCTAATGATTTTGCTAGATTAAAATTGTCAATGTCGGGTATAATTTTATTATCTAACGGTTGGTTGGCCTCAATGCCATGCAATAGAAGAAGGGCTTACTTTTAGCCTTGAGCTCGGGCATGTATTGTATGCAAAAACCACAATTCATAATACAACACCCAGTCTTTTTGATTTTTATTAACATAGTGAGTTAAACTATTGCATATTATTTTGTTCATAAGTTCTGTCATTCCGTTCGTCTGTGGGTGATATGCACTAGAAAATATTTGAACAATACCTAACTTTTACATGCTTCTCTACTTTCTTTATTTTTAAAATGTGTGCCTCTGTTGCTACAAAAATATTTTGGGACCCCGTATGATGTTATTAAATCCATAAGAAAATTTATTGTTTCTGCTCCCGTTGCATTTGCTACTGCCTTTGCAAAGCCATTTTTGTTGCATTGCATGTTGCCACAATTAAGTATTTCTTTCCGTGGGATGGTGGTAGTGGTCCTAAATATCGAACGTTAATCTTTGTAACGGTTTTCCTGATTCTATAGGTATTGGTTGTAGCAATCCTGATGTTTTACCGATCGGTGTTTTTAATAGTTGACAAGAAATACAAGACTTAATAAAATCTGTGGTGTCTTTTATCATTGTATTCCAATGATATTTTTGTTTTAATTTTGCAATTGTCTTGGTTATTCCGAAATGCCCACTAAAAATTGATTCATGATATGATTTTAGTACAATGTTGACTAATTTTCTTGGATTACTAGTAGGTTTAGCTTTATATTTTTATTCCATTGTTTGTAATATAGTATATTTTTTTTTTTCACAGTATCTTCGTGATTCCTTTTAAATTTTTTCTTCTCCTTCCCTTTTAGTGTTTTTAACATATTTGAGCAAAATTCATCTTCTGCTTGTGCTAGTTTCAATATCCTCCATACTGATTTCTACATTCGTATTTAGTTTTTCTATCTCTGTCAAATTTATAGGAAACCTGGAGAGGCTGTCTGCTGCTAAATTTGCTGATCCTGCTTTATGTTTAATTGTGAAGTCATATTCGATTAATTTAAAAATGCTTTTCGTTATTCTTGATGAAGGATTTTTCATTGTTTTGAATATTGTAAACTAGAATGATCACTGTATACAATGAAACTCTCTTCCTAATAGGTTTCCCAAAATAGTTAATTACAAAAACAACTGCTGCCATTTCTAGCTCTATAGTGGAAAAATTCCCCCCCCCCCCTTTAATTTTCTAGAAGTGTAACCTATGGGTGTTTTTTTCCTTGTTCGTCCTCTTGTTCCAGTATTCCTCCTAGTCCTTCCAATGATGCGTCAGTTGTTATATAAATTGGTCTTCCTTCTTTAAAATGTGCCAATACTGGGGCTGATATTATTGCATGTTTTAGTACCTCAAAGGCGTTTTTTTGTTCTTTTTCCCATTTGAACCCAATATCTTTTTTTGTTATGTCTATTAAAGGATTTGCTATTTTTGAAAAATGTTTGATATATTTTCGATAGTATGAACATAATCCAATAAATGCCCTAACATCCTTGATTTTAGTTGGTTTGGGAAATTTTTTTACTGCTTCAATGTTTCTTTCTAATGGTTTCAATCCGTGCTTAGAAATTTTGTGCCCTATAACTCAATTTCAGATTGAAAAAAAAAACATTTATTCGTTTTAAGTTTTAGTCCTGTCTCGTCTAACCTGATGAACATTTTCTCTAAATTATAATGCTTTTTCGAATTCGTCTGCGAAACAACAAATATCGTCCAGATAAGCTACTATTGATCTGTATAGGTATTCGCTAAAAATTTGATTAATTGTTCTTTGAAAATTGGTGCTGAATTTTTCCAACCCTGTGGTATTCGTTTAAATTGAAATAATCCAAAATCCGTTGTAAATGCTAATTTTCTCTATCTTCTTGTCTTACTGGGATCTGAAAATAACCTTGTGCCATGTCAACTGTTAAAAAATATTTTGCCCCTTCTAGAGCTCTGAATATATCTTGTGCTGGTGGAATAGGGTGCCTGTCATTTATTGTTTGTTCATTGAGTTTCCTAAAATCTACTAGGAACCGGTATTCCCCTTTTTGTTTTTTTAGTATGAGAAAAAACGGGTGCTGCGTAGCTACTTTTGCTTGGTTCAATAATATCTGCATTAATCATTTCATTTATTATTTTTTTTAACTTTTCTCTTGGCTTTGGAGATACTCTGTATGGCGCTTGAAAACCCGATCTTTCGAGCTTAATTTAACTTCACATTCCTCTACTCTGGCACAGTTTAGATCCAGTTGTTCCGAAGTAAATAAATGTTGGAATTTCTTTATTAGGACCTTTGCTTTTTCGGTCTGTTCATTTGTTAGGTCTTTAGAAATTTTAATATTTGTACCTTGGTTATCACATACATCGTTATTTGTTTTATTAATTGTGAGTAAATTGTCTTTTTTTGTATAATATTCTGTTGTTCCTATTACGGTACCTTTGTATACCTTTGTATATAAATTTGAAAATTGTATAGTTTGAATTTCTGTGGTTTTTTCCCCTACTTTATTCGTTTCCAGTTTTTAGGTAGTGTTTCTGACTTAAACGGTCCACCGGGTGAATAACTGACTGTTCATCAAGTGCACCTATATTTGTTTCAATTTTTATGTTTGTTAATATTTTGGTGGCATTAAGGTGTCTTCCGTTACTATTATTTTCTGTATAATATGTTCATTTGTCATTTTATCTACTTTCTCTGTTTTATACAGTATCGTAGGTGGTCCATTGTGTTCGCCCCAATCTTGTCCATTTTTATATTATTTATATTATCTCCTGTATAAAACTTATTTCTTTTTTTTTGAAATGTATTACTAGACCGTATTTTTACAAAAATTATTTCCTAATAACAACCTGCATGTTAAGCCTTTAAGTACGTATGCCTTTATTTCATATTCAGTACCTTGAATATTTATTTTAATAATCGTTCCCATGTTTTTTAACTCAGAATCGTTTGCACTAGTGATAATTGTTTGCTTCTCTGGAACAATTTCTTCTTTTTTTTTTTTAAGGAATATTCTATACATGAAATGTTTGAACCTGTGTCTAGTATTGCATGTTCTATTTTATTTTCAAATTGTGCTTTTATTGATAAAACTCTATTTTTCCTAATTGTTTCTTCTTGTTTATTTGACTCAAATTTTATAGCTTTATTTTCGTACCAATTTTTTACGAAGTGTAGATATGTATTATTTTCTTTATTAATTGTTTTTTTTTCTTCCCGAGTTAATTTTCCGAAATTTTCATCCAACCCGGTAGTTTTTAGTTTTTTGTATTTGTGCACTTATCTGCATAGTGACCTTTTTCGTCACATCTATAACATATAATTCTTTCAGCTTCCTTACTTCTATAGCGATCTCCCCTGTATCGTTCTGGTGTTTTTTTTCTCGACTATGTTCTCTGCTGTATTGATGTCTGTTGCTGTAATTGTATTCTCTAGAATTGTCTCGATCTCTGGAATGTGATCTGTTTCTGTAACCTCTACCGTTGTTTGTATTTATGTTAGGATCTCTATCACGTGAATTATCTCTGTGTTCATAATTTTTTTGAACGTATCTATAACTTGTGTTCCTTTCATAATCTTGATTTGTGTTAGTCTCTTTTGTATATTATTATAGTAGTGTCTCTCTCTAGAAAGTGATCTGTCCTCTACCATATTGTCTATTTTCTGCTGATTCTCTCTTCTGTAGTTAACTCTTTCTGGGTATGGACTCTTATCTCTGTATTCACGTCGTTGTCCCCGATAGTTTGTTTCTGTTCTATAACTTCTTCCCCTGTCTTCATTATAGGTATAATTGTTATTATTATATCGATTATTTATTTCTTCATCGTCGAATTTTCCGATTTATTTTTCCTTCCTGTAATGTTGATTTGTTGAATATTTTCCCTTAGCTGGTTTATCTCTCTCTTGTATTATCTATCTCTCTCTATTAACTGTCTTTTTAGTTCATCAATTTCTTTTCCCTTTTCTTTGTTTTTTGATTTAGTTAGATACATGTTCATTAAGAATTTCAGTATAATCACTTAATTCTGTTCCTCGATTATTGATTCGAAATTGCATCAGTTCAATTTCTTTAGATTTTTTTTTTAATGCTTTTAAATTACTATTTTCATGTAATGAATCGCATGTAAGACTGTTTCTTTAATCCTTTAAAATACATGTGCAAATTTCGTCTTCATTCATATTTTTATTTAATTGTCTACATATATTTTCTATTTCGGTTACAAAACTCATTATAGACTCTGTATCTCCTTGTCGTCTAGTTTCTAATCTAGCTTTTAAAATTGTATCGTACCCAATGGTTGAAATTCGTCGAGAAACTCCTGTTTCAAATTATTCCCATGTCCATTATTATGTTTGTCCTCCAAATTCTCCAAAAATGTACTAGCTGTACCTTTTACGAAGGCTGATAAAACTTACTTTATCCTCGTCCTTCCAACCATTTACATCTGCTGCTTTTTCATATTGCTTAAATATTTTCTCACATCCTCATTACCCGAGAAATGGTCTAGTCTATCATTAGGATTTTACGTTCGTTTTTTTTGTGTTGTTTTATTCAATGAAATAGAATGAATATCGGAATTTAAGTTATTGTTTGTTTGTTTATTTGTTATTATTATTGTACTCTTGTCATCGAATATTGTTGTTTTCATTAGAATTAAAATTGTTTGTAGATTTATTTAAATTTATTAGCTGTCCCTCCTTATTTTCACTATTTTCTGTTTGATTGAAAATTAATTTTTCATATATATTATTAGAAGTATTATCGGTGTTAAGATCTTTAAATATATTTTGATAAGTTGTATTTGCGTTTTCTAATATACTTTCAGTTTTATTTAAAAATGAACTTGTACTGGTATTTAGGTTATCATATAATCTTAAGTATTCTTTTGTTATATCCGAAAAACTGCCTGGAATTGATTTATTGTCTTTACTTATTATGTCAGGGCTTAATCACTAGATTCGGATATTTCTGCTGCTCTTTCTAATTGCTTTAAAATCGATTTTTAGCCCTTGCCTCAATTAAATTAATTACGTTCCTCTTCACTTAAGGTATTATCTATGTCGTTCAATGTTATAGTGCCTTTTAATATCTACTAACCTAGCTCTCAATTCATTAGTGTTACCAGTTGACTTTAATTTTTTATTGATACAATAGTGTATTAGAAATGGTTTCTTTTTTGTATATATATTTCTGTTGCTATATTAATTGTAATTGAAAGATCGGATTTGGTGTTTTTTAAATCATTCATCTAAAGGTATGAAAATAATTATTATATAAATATGTACTAACCTTGCTGCGTTGTGTCTGAAAACATGTACTGTAGATCCAGACGAAATTGTGTATATCACTCCACACACAAATGCTGGATTGAGAGAAAGAAAAGGAAATCGGTTTCGTATATATCGCATACGCACATTGGAGAAATCCCCAAAAAAAATTCGCGTTAACTTACTACACACTACCACACTCTCGAGGTGCATTGCATAGACGGCCAGACTGGCGATGCCAGTTCGGCTTATCTGATTTTGATAACAACATGCGGCCAAATTTTTTATTGTTGGAAGGCAACGCGAAAAGCCGAAAACCACTATCGGCGATTTATCAATTATCAAATATTATATTCAAATTTCAAAAACCGAAAAGTGAAAGCGTACGTAAACGGTCGTAATAACTCACTATTTTCTAGTAATATATATTTTTTAATATGTAGTATGTGTCTGACGTCTGTATCAATGTATTTTAATAAGTAAAATAACCTGGAAATATCACTGTACTGTGAATTATTTAACATTAATCGTTAATTATTGCTATTTTTATGTAATAAAAGATAATTCTATAAGAGTGTAGTGAAAACAATTTTGTTGTATGGTTTGATTGACATGAAAATTAAGCAGAGGATAAGAATGCTTAGTTGGATGAGTGGACTGATGGGAGATGACGGATAAGGAATGAATATGAAGGTGTAAGACTGTAAAAAGAAGCATATTATGTGTGGTGTTTACCGTACACAGTGATGAGACATCAGAGAGATGGTTTTAGGTTTTTTTTAGAAGAGAAATCAAAAGATGTAAAAGTAGTTATTGAAATTAATAATAAAGGAAAAGACTTGATTGAATGTGATTGAGGGTGATATTTTAAGACTACTGTTGGTATCCTTAGATGTTGTATGAGATTGTTTCAAATGGAGGTTTAGGTACGGTTGGCAGACCCAAAAATGAGAGTATGGTGGGATAAAGGAACTAAGATTTTAATGTATTAGAATTCATTTTTTATTTTATATAGTTTTTAAATTGTCTTATGGATTTTCCTACGCACCAAAGTACAATAAATTATTATCTGTGTAAATTTACATTTCTTATGAAACTAAAAAGCTGTAAGTACTAGTTTATTTATATAAATTTGTTTGTAATCATTTTTTGACACACAATGCCTAATACACCCAGAAAAAATGTATCAAATCAGTCATTAAAGAAAAAACAAATACAGAATTGCAAGATTGTACAAGACTAAAGACACAGCAGCAAGAAGAAGAAAAATAGAAAGATCAGACAGTTTTAAATTTTAACTATTGTTTCTCCAAACATTAAAATATCTACTAAAAAAGACCCCTACCGTTCAACATTTCTGTTACAATGAAAATGTATAAACTATAATAAATAATTGTATTAACTCAATGAAGTGTGTGTTTTTTTTATGTTTTAATACCTGAATAAAATTATTTAATAAAAACTGGCTTATTTTTTTATTATATTTCATACTCAGTTTATTTTAAGTAAGAGATTCTAACATTTTTTATGAATATAATTAAATATATTAAAAATCAAGCCAAATGGAAAAAGACTAAACTAATTTCTAATAGTAACAAGATATAGAATATAAAGATATATAAATATACTAGAACATAAAGCTACAGCTAGTAAAATAATGTAAATAGAAATTTAAATAAAAAAAATATTAAATAGAAATAGAAATATTTGAATTAAATGGTTATTTTAAAATTACTTATCTAATAACTGTTTAAGCAGATCATTTTTTTCAGATTCAGTTTGAACTAAATTTTTAAATATTGCATTGAATTCAGCCATATGGTTAGCTATTTTTTCAAGATGATCACTAACTACTTTTTTTTTATTTGTTTTTTGTTTTTTAGTTAATGGTTCATCAGGTGATCTTGGCGGCATCAAGTCTGTGCTTGCTCCAGTAGCTTTAGAATACAGAGAAGCGTCAATGTGGCGTTCTACTGTCTTAACGCCACATGATATAGTGGCTAATGGAGTGTAGCTAGGATCCTTAGAAAAGATAGACTCCATCTCATCAAAATATTCCCAAGAATCCCGACCACGACCAGTTTTTGAATTTTTTTCTTAATAGTTTTGTATGTTTGTATGTGTCCTCCATTTTCGCTGACACATTTCACCTACATAAGTAAATAATTATTAATTTCAGTGTGATAATTATAGATATTTAATTGTTACCTGTTACAGAAAATCCAAATTTATTAAGTTCTGCACTAATTTCATTCCATATTGAATTTTTGTTTTTCTACTGTTATCAAATGTTTTCTCAAATTCGATGTAGGTACTCATGAGGCATTTAATTGATGACCTAGTCCATACAAACTTTAAACAATCTCTTTCATTAGAATCATCTAAAATAAAGAATCATTTTATTAGAAGTTTTAATTTTAATTTATTATAGGCAGAAAGAAGCTTCTTTAGTATAATTTATTTATTTATGATGTTGTTTATTATTTTTTGAGATGAAATTTGTTTTTTGAGGAAAGTTGAAATCCATAACTATTTATTATAAACTATGGTAGTAAGCAAATAAATAAACTATTGTGATTACTTACATTTACTTGAATTCAAATTATCAACAGTAATTTCTGAGCTTGGTCCTGGAACTCCAACATCACAGAAATCCAAGCTTTTTTCCTTTTGACTTGCTATTAAATAAAAACAAAGATAGGAAATGCAAGGAAAGGAATATATGGTAGAGAGGAGTGTATTCGATAATAGTTAATGGATTAAATGAGGAGAGCTTTTACAAACAGTATAATAATATGTATAAGTATATTCTAAGAAAAGACGGTCATTCAGTCTTTAATATAGGTACTAACAAATAATATTTTTAAACTGCAACAAAATAATTAAAATTATTTTTCTTCATTTTAATATGTAATTTTGTCCAAATATGAATTTAGAATATCAGTAAAAATAAGTGTATTTATATATTTTTTAGATTTACACCCCCCAAAAGTATCAACAAGATTTACTTTTCTATCAGGAAAGCTACTGTTGAAAAAATCTAAGCATTTTACTGTTCTAAAGATGATGACAGACATAAAAAAAAAAAAAAAAAATTGTAAAACCAATACATTAATTGCTTCGCTCAGAATTCAGAATCTAATATATCTACCCATACTAAATGAAAGCCATACAATGGATGAACCTTAAGCAAATTTCAGTTTTTGACAAATTTTTATTCAATGCTTGTATATTAATTCTGCAAATCTGTAGTGGCTAAGTGTCTTTTGAATGTGTTAAAAATAAAATAATTTGTTAATTAATTTTTTAGAAATTTATAACTTACTTTCAACTATAACATTTGCAATTGAACTTGGTCTGTGTTCCTTATTTGCAATAAAAATTTCTTTTTTGGCTAGGTATAGCAATACCACAGGATGTTAGGTCGTCCACATCAACAAACGCCATTTCCTTGAGACCTTCTATTAAGTATAATAAGAAAGAAATGGATAATAGGAGGAAAGGAGTATAATGTTGTTATGACAATTTAGGCTTAGGAAGTAAAACAAAGCAAAAGTAATAGATCAACATTTTTTAGGACAATTTGTTAGGATTTATATGATAAATTGTTTATTGTAGATATATTAATTGTTTTAAAACATTTTGTAATAGCGATACAAGTACTTACTTCAACATATTTCATACCTTAACTTAACACATTGGAGACGGACATAGGTTTTTTTGTTATGACGTAGTAGACGATGGACTCGTTTAACAAGTCCAAAAGAATTTAATATAATAGACGAACGTTGGTTTTGAAATATTAACGTACGAGACGTACGACTCGCCTGGCAAGTCTTCGCTTGTGTAGTTGTAATGGACGAAGGACTTGTTTATAAAGTCTTTGGGAATTAAATATCGATATAAAATTAAAAATTAATCCAAAGAGCTTAGTAATATTATATTAGTTTATGATAATATCAATTAGATATATATCGGCAGCATTTTATCATACACGTGCATTGGTATGAACTGTAGCCCACCCCGATAAGCTGATTAGTATCAGAACAGCCGCGATTGTTCGATATTGTCCGGCGCCTGTGTTGTAGTTGTATTCAAAATAATAATATAATATAATGGCTCAAAAATTGTCTATTATGATATTTCTCAAATAATTGATGAATTTGCTGATGATAGTAGTTCAGAAATTGACAACAATGTGATAATGATGATTTTGAACTCGGTTAGTACATACTTAGTACAATAGCTTAAACATATTATACACATTATTTATGATTTCCTATTGTATTTTATTATATATACTACCCACCTACCCACCTATACTTATTTATTTCTCCTATTATTTACTTACTTAGGCATATACCTTTTTTTAGACGATGATGATCCCGAATTTACAAATTTATTACCTGTACCATTTGATATTAATGAACACGAAATTGAGATTGCGGATAATAATGAAGTTCTGGCAGTTCCTTTAGATCCTCCGGTAGAAAATATTATTGAAGTAGTAAATGATGCCTCTAATTGGGGATTTGAAAGTTCTGATGACGAAAATGAATTATTTCAAATATATTACCAGCAGCTAATATTACAGGTCACTCAATAATGATAGGCTTAACATATACCACAAGAAATTGGCTTCCTAGGATACTAAACCTCATCCACATGCATTCACAGGAACTCCTCATATTACAAACAGTATAAATTCGAATTCTAATGAACTAGATTTTTTAAATATTTTTTTTCGGACTCATTAATAAAACTTATAAAAAGAAACAAATAGGTATGCGTTTACAACCATAATCTCTAAACGAAAAACGTCGTAATTTGTTAAAAAAAAATCAGTTTGGCATAAATGGAAACCTGTAACGTTAAGTGAATTAAAAAATTTTTTTTCAATAATTGTACATATGGGTTTGGTTGAGAAACTTCATATTAAAGATTATTGGTCGACAATCCAATTTTGTACACACCTTTTGCATCAAGTTAATGAAAAGAGATAGATTCACAAGTATTTTTTCCATGCTTCATATTTCCAATAACAGTAAATACGTCAGCAAAGGTCAACCAGGCCATGATAGTTTATTTAAAATCAGATCTTATGTAGACTTCATAATACACAAATGTCGAAATCGTATTATCCTGATCAAAACATAACGGTAGATGAAGGCGTGTGTCCTTTCCGCGGAGAGTTAATTTTCGCGTCTATATGAAAAATAAACCGGAAAAATACGGAATGAAATTATATGTGGCTCTGATCCTTTAACAGGCTATACTTTGAAATTTGAAATTTATTCAGGAAAGGGCAATTAGATAATTCAATAACGTCATTATACGAACGTCTTTTATGTGATTATTTTGAAAAAGGCCCCACAATATATATGGATCGATTTTACACCAGCCCTCTTGTTTTAAAATTTCTTTGGAAAAAAAAACAAATGGCGTAGGTACAGTTATGGCAAACCGCAAAGGTCTCCCAAAACAATCAGTGGTGAATTGTATATTAAACAAAGGTGAAATGACGTTTGCTAGAAATGGCCCACAGATATGTATTAAATGGAGAGATACTAGAGATGTTTTATTATTATCGACAGTTCATTCGGCTGATATGAAACCCGTGACTGTAAAAGCAAGAGGTGGCGCAATTCAAAAGTTTAAGCCTGTAGCCATAATTGATTATTAAAAATAAAACTAGCGTTGACCATGGAGATCAACTTATAACTTATTACCTTTTTAAAACGAAAACGTTAAAGTGGTGGAAAAAAATGTTTTTTCACTTTTTAAAATAACTATAGTTAATATTTTTATTTTATTTAAAAAAATTGCTCCTCCAAACAAAACACTATCCCTCAAAAACTTTATGCTTAACTTAGCTCAACAACTTTGTGAAATAGATGATGATTCTAGAAACAATGTTGTTATAGACAGCAATTCTCGTCTAAAACAGACATTTTATAACGCGATTACCATCCACACTTAGTCAAAAAAATCCACGTAGAAAATGTAAAGTGTGTATGGAAAAAATTAAAAAAAAATTATTGACAGGGGGGAAAAGAAACATCATTTTATTGTGCAACGTGTAATATTCCTTTATGCATTGAAAGTTGTTTTGAGGCTTATCATACAAAAAAATTACTGGGAATAATAATTCTTTCTTTATTTTATATGATGTGAACAATTTTTTAGTTGTATATAATAATGTTGTAGTATAAAAGTTTTATATTGTAAGAGTACCAATTTTTTAAAATATTTTTATTTTGTTTTAATTTTATTTTATTGTATAATTATTTTAATACAGATGAACATTTTTATTTATTTTTTAAAGTTTAAATTGTTAAAAAGAAGATAAAAGTTAAAAGGTGAATAAAGAGCAAAACTCTCGTATTTATTTATTTTTTTAGATGTAATATTTAACACTGTATATTATGATCATCGTGTTACACTGAATAATTAGTTCACTCTGTACATTATTTTAAATGCATAATATTCATTTAAAACAGAGTATTTATAATGAGTAATTGACAAAATATCTAAATACAAACTGGTCTTATCGTGATTTATTGTATGACTTTTTTTTTTCATCGAAAATAGACCGTGTTTCTTGCTCGAATTGTAAATAACAGATTTGGCCCATAAGAAATCTATAAAATTATATTTTTAGATTTCCCAATGTATTTAAAATTAGAAAAGAAATCAAATAAATATGTGTATTATTAAATTATACACCGATTTTAGAAAACACGTAATAACGACCGTCCTCGTGTACAAAAATGGAGGGAACCGAACGTCTATAATATCATAACAAAAATGACTTGTGTGACGAGTCGCTCGTCTCCTATGTTATTACAGCAATACAATGTTATCGTCTATTCAATTATAATAATACGAACTTGTCAGACGAGACTTTCGTCTCCAATGTGTTAAATTGTAGTGAACAATAAATATTATACAAAATATTATTAAAACGAGCACAATGAATTGATAATTTCTTAACTTACCTGCGGTTATAACTTCACACAAAACTTGCTGTGGGCAGTTGGGCTCGTCATTAAAAATTGGTTGATTCTGATTTAGAATAAACTTAACAAATTGCAGAGCCATATTTGTAAATACTAAATATTAAATTGGGTATAATAATGTTTATCACCAATTAATAAATTTTAAAGAATAGCCAATAGGCAATAGGTAGTAATAATAATAAGGTAATAATACGATGAAACGATTAAAGTAATATTACACCTAATTTTCTTAATAATTCGGGATTCTGATATTTCGATAATTTATGCCATTATCACATCATTATCAAGTAATATCAATAAAATTATTATCTTATCAGTCATTGGCCGTCTGCGATTCTTCTCGTCGGCCTAGCTGTTTTAGCGACGGCCAGGATACCAAAAGGCCGTCAAGGCAACGCAGGCGACGAGCGGTCTGGCTGGTAAGGCAACGCTAAATGCGTGATTACTACCATATTGGCCATGGTTTGGCCGTTTATGCAACGCACCTTCGGTCTCTCGAAAAATTGTGTATCTATAACACACACACACACACACACACACACAAAAATTCGCGTGTACTCAACGCACACAACTGTAGAAATCTAAAAAATTTCGCGTGTACTTAATACTCAACACACACACTGATCTCTCGAAAAATTGTGTATCTATAACACACACACACACAACTGAAAAAAAAATATCGCGTGTACTCAACGCACACAACTGTAGAAATCCCAAAAAAAATTCGCGTGTACTTAATACTCAATACACACACTGATCTCTCGAAAAATCGTGTATAATCAAAACACACACACACACACCACACACACACACACAAAAGAAAGCCGTAGATTAACGAGCCACGAGTTGGGCGCCACTTTGTCGTATACGCCGATTACTCGGACGTATACCAAAATAAAGTTAAACACAAAATAACGCAAAAGAAGAACTTTATTTAAACACGACGTCCGGTGGTGCTCGAGTCACACGATCACCACCACTGACTACCTTTGCTGTCTTAGCCATCTCACTTATATATTACACTTACAATCGAATTACTATCGATTGTTCTACATTTTTCACATTTTTCTATTACTACGTTAAATTTACAATTATAGATACCTACTATGATTATTGTGTAATTGTTATTTTAACCCGATTAGTAAATTATTAAACAAATTTATTTACATTTCTTATTATTATATCTTGCTTACTATGCTAACTGTAATATAAAGTTTACTGGCACCGAATTGCACAATTGTTATTTTAACCTATTTCTGTGAATAATTAACTATTGCTTAACTTATTGAATTTTACTGTTTTACTTATTATCTATAGTTTTTCTTAACTTATTTCTTACGTACTAACATCTCTTATAAAATATTCATACATATAATACAACATTAGCTTATCATGACACTTGTGAGTTTTTTTAGTTAAATCAGACCAAACTTTTATTCTTTTATGTGAATCAGACAAAAATGTGGCAGATTGTTGAACTAAACCAAAAAGCATTTCAGCATTTTGACAACACTCAGTTGAATCTACCATAACCAAATTTAAAGCATGTCCATAACAGTGTGTATATATACATAATGGATTGGTGCTCTTTAAATGATACTGTAAACCGTTATAGGCACCTTTCATGTTAGCAGCACCATCAAAAGAGCAACCAACAATTTTTGACATATCAATATTTAGTTTAGAAAATTCACTAGCAATTAAATTAAATAAGCCAATACCAGTAGAATCATGAGCAATAGTTAATTTTAAAAGTTTTTCATAAATATTATTTTTTAAAGTATATCTTACACATATAGCTAGTTGATCTAAGACTGCAACATCTTGAATTGAATCAACAAGGATACTAAAGATTTGGGCTTGTTTAATTTCATTGACTATGCTTTCTTGCATTATTTGACCAATTGCTAATATGAGTTTATTTATAAATGTTTTTGATAAAAATGTGACCAAAGATCCTCTACCATGGCCATGGACCTGGGAAAACTTATTATTCATTTCTTTCATTGCTTTTTCTTTACGCTTTTTGCTTAACTCTATACATTTTTTAACATGTTAATTTAACACAACATCATAATCTTTAAGTAACATCACAAGTTCTAAAAAATTACCATGGTTAACAGACTTATCTTCTAGACTATAAGCCGCTTCGTCTTTACCTCTAAAAGATATTCCTTGTCTACCAATAAACAAAACTATATCGATTAGCCTTTTAATAACTAAGCGAGAATGTTCTACTTCTTTAGAATGTATTTCTTTTAAATTAAAATCAATACAATTATCAATGTTTTTTTTAAATTTGCTCTAAGCAATGCAGAAACTGCTTCACGATGTGTTTGTGATAATTCATGTATTTTTAATGTATTATAGACATTTTTAGAATTAGGAACATTTAGTCCAGATATTAAATTGCTAATTTTTTCACATATTGGGCTGAATGCCATACAAGTAGTGCAATATATTTTTTTTAGTTTAAGAACAATAAGACAACCATTTACGTGGAATTTTATCTTGATTTTGGTCATCTGAAGTTTCAATATTTTGATAATATACCTTATTGGGGTCAAATGAAAGTTTATCATTAATTAATACAGAAGGTTGAATAGGATGATTTTTTAAAAAGGCTAATTTGACTTCTACTGTATCATTGCAAGGAGGTCTAATAAAAAATGCTAAACTACTTAGATTAAAAGAAGCTGATTGTTGAATATTGTTGTCTGCACAATTTTCTTTTGAATATTGAACACTTTTATCTTTGTCCAATATATTGTTGTCATTGGATTCATTCAAATTAATTACAGAAATATTGGTTTTGTTAAAGGACTCTGTATCATTTATACACTCAGTAGGCTTGGAAAGGATTATTGCACTCCCTAGTTAATTTAAGGAAAAAGAGAAAATTAATTAAAATAAAATTGTTAGCATGAACAATAAATTATTCAATATTTTATGTTAATAAAATTAAAGAGTAGTTTTATAATTGGGACCTTTTCCGTTTATTCACTACCAATGACTACACATGCGTGTTTCGGCACTCGTCGCTACGCTCCTCGGCGCCGTCGCTACGCTCCGCACAAATCGAAAATATCCCTCGACTTGCTATGCAACGCCACCTCAAGTAAGTCACAGGATAATCACTGCCCATATACTACGACATAACTTACCCTGTGACCTACTTGGGGTGGCGTTGCATAGCAAGTTGAGGGATATTTTCGATTTGTGCGGAGCGTAGCGACGAGTGCCGAAACACGCATATAGTTATTGGTAGTAACTATATACACATAAAGCTTACTTCATACCCCCAGAATCTAAATAATATGTTTATGGATTAATGTTAGTGAATGAACAGAAAAATCAAAAAAAGTAGTGGTAGTGAACTAACGGAAAAGGTCCTATAATTGTAATAAAATGTAATTTTAATTTTTAGTCATGCTATTTATTGTTATTAGGTAGAAAAAAATTTTAAATTTATTATAGTATTAAAAAATTGACTTACCTCCAGTTTGTGAATTAAAACTAAGATTTTTTGATGTTTGTTAACGTTATGTTCTCTTGACTGTTGACCATTAATATCATCTCCCAATATATTGTTGTCATTGGATTCATTCAAATTAATCACAGAAATATTGTGTTAGTTAGAGGACTCTGAATAGATCACGCAATCATTAACTAGTGACTTAGGCGGGACTGTTGCTCTCCTTAGTAAAATCAACGAACAAGAGAAAATTAATTTCCGTCAATTATTTGCATGTGCCTTATAGATTTGTTCCAAATTATGTCTTTCGACTTGGGTGTTTAGCAAACCAAGGACATTTTCAGCATTATTATTTCTTATTCAAAAATTAACATAGGAGTATCTCTCCACAGAGGGCACATTATTGAGTAATAAAAGTGGTCTTACCTTCCGTTTGTGGAATGAAACAATAGTATATTGTGTGGCAAGGGCGGGAAGTGAGCCATTTCAGTCGCGGGCGTTGTGTGCGGCACGAGCCGTAGGCAAGTGCCGCATTTCGCCCAAGACTGAAATGGCCTTCCCGCGCGAGCCACACATACTATTTTTTGTCACGCCCCTGCGTTCATGAAAAAGGTTATGCAGGGATCTATGCAACAATTATAGACTATTACTAACGCATCGTTCGACGCACTTATATAGGAACAGTGCAAATTAAATATGTTTAAATGTTTATGCGTCATGCAAGGAGGTTACTATACATTTAAGATGTAACCAAAAGTTTATGTTTTGTAAGAACCGTGGTAGGTGTACATTTCTGGTTGTGCAGGAGATACCTACGCGCCCGGCGGCCGGCACTTTAGGGGATTTCTTCTTTTCCGCCCGGCACTTTTGGGGATTTCCTCTTTTCCGCCCGGCACTTTTGGGGAATTCCTCTTTTCCGCCCGGCACTTTTGGGGATTTCCTCTTTTCCTCCCGGCACTTTGGGGATTTCCACTTACCGCCCGCTGGACGGAAAAAGGACGCTTTCGAACGCTTCAACCGTGGTCGAAAACCAAACTTTCGGTGCAGGCGTGACAAAAAGTTTTTTTTGCCGTTGGTCATTCGCACATTTTTTTAATTCTTCTTTTTGTTTTGCTTTCCTTTTATCAGCACCACACTGATATTTTCTTTTATGCATTACAATATATCAAATTAATAAACAATTAACATTAAAATAAAACACAATTTATTTAAATAAAATGTAGACACTGGCTTCAATTATTATAAATTATTATGATGCGCATCTAGTAACTAATCGTGTTATACTGACAAAATAATATTTTGATGCAACGATTTTGCTAATTTTAGTGTTAATCACCCAAATATACCGTAGACAAGCAATACGTATATTTTGTTATCTGTAATAAGTGTTCAGAATTTCCAAAAATAGAACCATGTATTCTACTAATACTAATTCAATTCTGACCGTACGCCACTTGCAGGCGGCCAACAAATAACAAATTTATTAATAGTACTTAAATAGTAAATAACTAAATAATAATAGGTACTATTGGGAAGTCGAAATTGTACTGGTTTGATCTACTATTTACTATTATACCAATATAGTAATATGTTACCAGCTATATTAGTAATATTATTTAAAATAATTTAAAAATAGTAAAAGTATTTTTTGATCCCTTTTGTATTTGTATTTCATAAATTATTATGAAATCTAAAACAAAAATGTAATAAAATAATAAATCGACAAGCCAAGGGCCCCGAACCCCCGACTAGTTGAGGGCCCCGTCAGAAATCGCTGATCAGCGGTCCAGGCCAGTCCGAGCCTGTATAAATGTACTAAAAAATATACAAAAGTACACAAATATTTTATTTATTACAATAGTAAAATAAAGTAAAATAATACTGAAATAAATACAGCGTAATTAGAAATAATTGTATTTATTTAAAATATTTTATTGTCTTATTATTCATATGTTATTGTATTATTATTTTTTTTTTTTTGAACTCTTTGATAAAGTAAACTTATTCATATTTTCTTTTATATATACGGGATCTACTATATCACTTTTGAGCAACCTTTTACTGTATTGAGGATCAATTATTTCTCTCAGTAAACATTCTTCATAAAATCTAAAATATTTCAAAATCACACATAATTATTGATATTATTATAAATATAACATATTTCAATATAACAACATTATAGATACTTACAAAATTAATTGCCGCTCCATTTTAGCTTCCCAAAATAATTCACTGAACTCAATAATTTCTAAAAAGGTCCACTTAGAAGTGTATACCAAAAAGTAACATATTTTTCTATTGGTAATCCGCATTTGTCCTTGGATTTGGAAGTAATAATTACTTTCTTTTTTTAAACAATGTTTACCATTTGTCATGGTTAAGTATGAAATCTAAATATTTAATAGTAAATACATTTTAGATTATAAGTGAAGCCAATAATCATTTTACAATTATATTTATTTATTTTCCTATTTTGTAAACTCTTTTTCGGTTAAAAATATTAGATAAACAATTTAAAAACAGACATTTAACACTAACCTTTTTTGCTTCAATAGACTCTTCTAAAGAATCATAGTCTTTTACTGAATACGGACATTTAATTTCGACAATGAAGTTGTCATCCACTAATCCATCTGTTATTAAATAATATATTAAATTAAAATTTGTACCAATTAATTAACTATATATTATAATAAAAATATGCTTTACCAGGAGTAGCTACTAAATACGGAATAGAATTGTCAATAAACAATCCACATCGTTGTATTTCTTTTCCGATTTCTTTCTTCAGATATTTCATAGCAAATTCTTAGGTATTCTTTCTGTACTCCGTGGCTTTAGTGGCTATATTACTATAAAGAATGTCATAGACAGTTGATTTGCAAGACGTTTGAGGACGCATCTTGCATACTTTTCCAAAGTTGGATGCTGTTAAACGGTTTCTTCTCTCAGCAAACCACTTTTGACTATTCGATTGATCTCTGGTTTCTCGTTCTAATATTAATTTTTGAGATTTAGATAGTGTAATTTGTTGAATAAATTCATGTTTTTTATTCGGAACTCATCTTCTGACAAAATATCTAATAGAGGTAGGGCTAACCCATAGTGTTCATCAGGACCTTTTGATACACATTTTTTTTGTTTAAATTTTCCATTTAACGCAAAAAGAGCTCGTTGTTTTTTTAAACATATTTTCTTATCATTAGTGTATTTTAAAAATTTTTTGCCGATTATTCCTGTAATACAATTTATTTTTTAAAAACTTATAGATATTATTAGAAAATTTTGCAAAATTTAACAAAAACAAATTATGTAATTAACCTGGACTTTTTTCTGTGATTTTTTTATGCATCATTCTAATAAAACTGCCATCCGAGTTAAAAGAAACAATAGCCGCTTGAACTCGAATAATATACGACTGTCGTTGAGTAAAGTTTTTTCTTTTGCCGGCGATGTGTTTATTTATTATGCTGTTAAATTGTTCACAATAATTATTGTCAACATCATATAAAAAACTTTTTGCATTGTTAATAACACATCGAATAGCAGAAGTTATTTCATTCATGAGTCCACACTTTTCAATCTCAGACACTTAGTTTTTTTCACTCAGTTTTGGCCCAGTACAAAAATATTTTTCACATCTAGAATGTTCACCGAAAATATGATATGGGCTATTCGAAATATTTTTTTTTAAACCTAAAACAAGTTTAGTATTAGTTAACTATTTTTTACGGCAAAATTAACTCTAACTCAAAATTAATTTTGTTATTTCTTACCCTCAATTTTTTCATAATAAGATTCACTTAAGTTCTTTCTGTATTTCACTCCTTTCGTTACAGCAGTTCTAAATCTCATTATATTCCTAATAATAAATTTAAGTATAAAACAAGGATATTCTGTTTTTTTTCGTAATTCCGAGTAGCTTTTGTCCATAGTTACGGAGAATATGGTTGCGACACTCGATTTTTTCTATTAATACGTTTGGACCATATGGCATTACATCGTTCAATTTTTTCGTTACGCTACTATCTCCATCTCCTATTATTAAGGTACATAATGTCAACATGAAAAATAAAGTATTAGACAGTGGCGTACCTGTGGGGGGGGGGCAACAAGGGCATATTTTTTTAAGTAGGTATTTAGTAATAATTTAAAATAAAGTTTCAGATTATATTATAACCATAAAAAATTATAATCGATGGTAATATTTACCAATTAATTTATTGTACTTCAGTCCATGCATTTCTATACTGCATAAAAACCCTTCGGAAATAGCATCAGCCTCAATGATTGTGGCACCTTTAGACCAATTTAAAAAACATTCATGGGTATTTGGTTCTTTTCCTATCGTTTTTGCCCTTTCACACACAACGCAAGTAGTATACATTTGTATGTTCTGCGCACTTTTGACTGCGGAGATTGCACATTTTTAAGGGGGATTTTTCCCCTCAAACTTTTTTTTTCTCCGCTCTACCAGACTGCGGTGATTTTAAAATTTTTAGGTGGATTTTCCCCCTCAAACTTTTTTTTCTCCGCTTTACCAGTAAAAAAACACTGATTTTCAAAAACCATAATGTATGTTCTGCGCACTTTTGACTGCGGAGATTGTAAAATTTTAAGGGGGATTTTTCCCCTCAAACTTTTTTTTTCTCCGCTGTACTAGTAAAAAACACTGATTCTCAAAAACCATAATGTATGTTCTGCGCACTTTTGACTGCGGAGATTTTTAAAATTTGAGGTATAGTTTCCGCCTTTAACCAATTATTTTTTCCCCTGTTACACATAAAGTTTAAACAGTGTATACACACTTCAACACTATTTATTTCCCTTGTAAGTTAAACATTCAGGTTACACAATAATTTCATTTTTTTTTTTTAATAAATTATAGATAAAAGTCGTTTTATTGAATTCATTTCAGTTCAGACAGTTCAGTTAATATTCAACCATCGTTCAATCAGGTTCTGTTAGTTTTAATCAAGTTTAATTCATTTAAGTTTTTTTTATTTTTTTTTTATAAAAATGAATTTTCAACAAATTAACAACAGTTTTTGTTCACTTGTTTCGTTAGTACGAAACAATGCATATCCTACATATCCAGAATTCACTACATTTATATCAAGATTGAAAACATTCAATTTATTTCCGTTGACTTCATCTCAAGATAAATACTCATTAGCTGAAAGCGGTTTTATATATTCAGAGAAAAAAGATATTGTTGAATGTTTTTGCTGCTGTATTATATTGCATCGTTGGGAAAAAGAAGATAATCCATGGATTGAACATTCAAGATGGAATCCGAAATGTGTTTTTGTATTATTATCAAAAGGAAATCAGTTTGTTGAAAATGTAGTAAAAAAATATGGTAAGATTATCGATATTTGTGATTGTGATTGTGGATCAAGGTCATATGATACTGTTGTTTAGTTTATTTAACTTTCTATATTTCAAAAAAAAAAAATCTGAATTTAATAAACTTAAATGTGTTAATAACTTATTTAATACCTCGTGAACGTATAGCCTAGTGGGATAACGCGTCTAATTTAAATTTAATATGTTAATGATTTTTAAAAAATGTTTCAGGTTCTATCGAATTAGGTAGGTAAGTATAATAACTCTTTACTGTTTATTCAACTAGACACTATACGTTCACATTTTTTTTATTTTTTTCTTTTTAACCTTACATTTGTTTAGTATATAACATGTATGGATAAAGAAAACTTGTTAGTTTGAGCTAAGCTGTCTAGTGATCATATTCATATTTCTAGAAAAAAATACTGTTTACTGTTTTTTTTTATTTTATCAATATGAATCCATCAATCGTTGTATCAAAATCTGTGTTCGATATTCGTCCTTTTAGTAAGAAAAGTGTAACCGTTGGACTTCTAGTTAATAAGCAAATTTCAATTATTATATTATTAGACTGTAAATTAACTAAAAAAGTTGTAACGTTAGATCTTGATCAGTGGTGTAAGTTAATGTGCGAAAACAATTTTAATACAATTATCGAAAATTTGCATACCTACTCGTTGTAAACGTGTTAAGATAGCTGATAATTTTTTCTACTCTGTTAATGTAAACCAATCAACTATAGTTTTATATTCTAATGATAATTATATAACATTATCTCATATTGATCTTCATCGTTTGAAACAATTACAACATTGTATTGACTTGTATATTGTTGAAAAACAGAAAAAATTGGAATCATATCAAAAAACGTTTGATACAGCTTATACGTTAATTAAGTCTGACGTAAATGGGTTACCATCATCTTGTCAACGAAACGAATTTACAAATCAATATATTCAAAATTATGATTTCAGCTACAGCAATATACAAAGTGAAGATTGTTCATTTATGTACGAGTTATTACAATTTCATTTTAGTTAATTGTCGAACATGATATTACAAGATTTAGTGATGTAATATAAAAAAAGTTTCTTAATTTATTTTAATTTATCGTTCTTGTAAAAAAAAAAAAAAAAAATGTGAAATTAATACCACTTGTATACTAACTTTCAATATTTTTATTTTTATTTTTTTTGTTTTATTTTTATTTTTATTTTTATTTTAACCTATAAATGAATTATTATTATATTTTTTTATCTAAATAATAAAAAATAAATATAAATATAAAATTTTTTTTTTTATTAAATAAAATTAATCCAACACCATATCCTATTACATACATTTTAAGAGTTTTTTTTTTTGTTTGTGTCTGTAGCTTCTTGGCGGGATGTCGCATCATTTTGTCGAAAACAGATTGAATGAGCGTCACCATTTCTTTGGCTGTAGTTAAATCATCCGGATGCTGTCCTGTTAAAGATATTTTGAGTGAGCATTCAGCATGCTTCCATCTAAAAAAGTTAGGTTAGGTTAAATTAAATTTTATTATAAATATTTCACTTTAGTTATATATATATTATTATTATTATTATTATTATTACCTATCTTGCAGAGCAACTTTATCAATTTTAGCACATTTATAATGTGCTATAGTCCAGTAATCTACAGCCGTATTGTCTACAGGTGTCTTAACCGTAATGAACAATCATCCTTTTTTATATTCAAGGTGTTCTCTGCATCGGTTGGTATAGTTCTGTTATTAAATCTAATATTTTGTCTGTATAAAATAGCAGGGCTCTATAAAATAATAATTAAATTATATTTTTTTACTTTTTCGTAATATGTCATAAATTTATATAACTCACCTTTTTCGTCTTTTTCGATACTGGTTTCTTCTCCGGTTTTACAGCTAACCTTTTCGATGTACCTTTTTTTTGAGATGTTGTTGCAATATTATCCTATAATAAAATAGACGATAAGCTGATGACGGTTTACAAAATAAATTTTTCATAAAATATTTAATGTCTTTTAATTAAAATAATTATATATTATATTATAAAAAAAAAAAATAAAAAATAATGTTTTTTTTTTACTTACTTCGGAAAATACAACCGACTCCTCGTCATCGCTTTTAAATGAGTAGCAGGACATTTTTTCAAAATTAAATTAATTTTATTAAAAAAAAAGTCTAGATTGTAAATCTGTTGAAGTATACTGAATATACTGTATCGATGAGTCTCTTACATATGTAACCACTTCTACTCCTCCTCATAAGTCTAAAATAATCAGTTCAGCTAAAACACTAACTAGAATAAAATTTGAAAGGTACGTCTTTTCAATTCGAAAAAATAGAATGTTATAACAAGTGCGATTTGTATCTAAAAGAATGTAATTGACTTCTACATTTCAATGTCAGATTTGAAAGGTTATATACAATTTAGCAAGGTAGATTAAATTAAATAATGGTGATAGTAAACATGAAATAGAAACGTACGTATATTTTGGAGACTACGCCGCCCAAATAGTTTAATATAAAAGCGGTTGTGGTAGTATTAAGAATTAGACATACAGCTAGTTCGTATGTAGAAATCCTGCATATTACATTACTTCATTCCTGTTGCCCTGAGCTGATATTAGTTGGTTAGATTTAGAATATAAAATTAATATATTAAATATTGGATTACGAACATAGTTTTAATAATCGTTTATATATATATATATTTTAAAGATTAAAAAAATATGTATTTAAATAATTGGTTATAGTAAAATATGAAATAGAAACGTATAGTCGAATTTCCTGTTTACCATGACACGTACGTATATTTTTGGGGGACTACTCCCAAATAGTTTAATATAAAATGGGTTGTGGTAGTATTAAGAATTAGACAAAGTTAAGCTTCACTCACGCATAGACCGATGACATTGTTCTATACTTAACAATACATCGAGCTTGCTTTTATTATATTCAGTGAATAAACAACTTTAATTCAAACTTCTTACACATACGACAAAGTGGACTTCGTCGTTAAATCGTGCTGTACCATCTTCACCAAGACCGGTTCACTACAACTAGAAGCCAGTATATTTTTTTTTTCAGCATCTCCACGCTAACAGAAATGTAAGTACTATTACTTTACTACTATTAACTAGCTTTAAATTAAATATTTACTATTATAATTTTCCACTATAAAAAATGATTCCATTTAATAATGGTATTTTACATAATTTACACCACAAATAGGTTCATTTGTATCAAAAATATAACATGTATTTGCGTTACATAAATAAATAAATTTTAGTTTTTTTTTTTTTTTTTTTTACACCACGTTAAAAAAAACGAAATGAAATATGTAATTTGTACCAGCCCTAAAATTGAGTATAGTACGAAACATTTTGAATAGTTCAAAAAGATTAGTGTGTAGTACAACATTTAAAAGTATGTCATTATTATAATAATAATAATATGTTTAATTTTATATCTTCACATTTTTTTTTTTCCAAACCACATATACACAGATACATCGTAAACAATATTTTGTGTTGTTACGTCTTATACACTTAATTTTAGTTATTATTATTTTTTGTTATAATAGCTTAGTTATAGTAAATGTACGGTATGTACACGGAATATATTCTGTGGTATATATATATATATATATAAACAAAAAATAGTTACTAGCTTTTTCTTACAGAGTTTAGTTGATATAAATATTATAAATTATGTTTTATTTTTTTTAAAAAATAGTATAATATACTTAACAAGAATTTACTTATTTAATATATATATAGAGTTTGTTTTACTTATTTATAATTAAAGTATGATTGATTTTATATATTTTATGAATTATTGCTAAACAAAAATTTACTTATATATATATATATATAGAGTTTGTTTTACATTTATTTATAATTAAAGTATGATTGATTTTATATATTTTATGAATTATTGCTAAACAAAAATTTACTTATATGTATATATATATATATATATATACATTTTATTATAATTATAATTTTAATAATGTGAACAATGTTACAAATTATAATTTTAGTAAGTACAGATTAGATAATGCCCCTTTTTTAAATTATAAACTTGAAAAGTGGTACAAATTATTTTTTTAGATGTGGTGTAAATGAGATATAGTTTTTACATTACTTTTTTATATTTAAAATAAAAAAATAAACGAATAAATATTTACCTATAATTTCAGAATTATAAAATGGAATCTCCTCAAATCGTTTACCTCCGATCTTTGATTGAAGAATTACATTTGAAAGTTTTAGAAAACCAAAAAAGTGTTGATCAAGATGAAGAAAGAAAAAAAATTGACATAAGAGCTTTAATTAAAAATTAATAATTTATATAAAAAAAAAATAATAGATCTAGTTGAAATAGATAGGTTAAGAAATGAAAAAGAAACGTTTTAGATGAGTATAATTTTTCATATTATATTGGTGAAAAATGTAATAGACGTATACGTTATCGTTCCTCAATTTTGAATAATCAACTAGAAGATTTAACAAATAAATTTGTTTAAATAAATCTATTTTTTTTATTTTTTTTTTTTAACCTAATTTATATTATTTCTTTAATCTAGTTTCCATTTTTTCTTTTTTTTATACACTACTTATATAGAAGTATTACTTTGTTCATAATAGCTTTTCCAAAACATAAAAAAAAAAATGTTTTATTTTTAGAAAATGGATTTACTTAACCATATCTTAATTGAAATTCATTGATGGATGAAGAAATCGAAGATAATGATGAGAAGGAAGTACAAAGTAAACATGAACAAAGAAAAACCATAATTTTAATCAAAAGAAAAATTAAAATATTAAGATATGAAAAATACTTAGCTAAAACACTTTTACAAGATATAAAAAAAATAAAAATCTTAAAAGAGAATATAATAAATTTGAGAAATGAAATATTACTTGTTAATAAATATTATGATTTGTATGGTTATGTTAGATTTCGAAAACAGACGTTAGCTTATCATCTGCATAGCGATTATTGTACATTATTGGATGATCTAAATTTATTAACAGAATCTTTTTGTTTGAATCTAAAATGATTTTTTTTTAAAAAACTAAGTACTCATTGTTTATTTAAGAATTTTATTATTATTATTTTTTTTAAAAATGTAAAACAAAAAAAACATACATTTATATATATATATAAATTTAATGTGTTTTTTTATTATTTCAGTCTCATTATGAACAGAAATATAATAACAAAAAAACAGCGTATGAACACGATTGGAAGTGGACTTATTGAAATAGAAAGATTTAGAAAAGGTTCAAAAACTTTCATAATTAAGAACTGTGAAAATTATATAGATTACAATTATTTTTTAACTATATTTTACATGGGTTAATTTTAAAGTTAAAACAATCGTGTATTAAAACGTCGATCAAATTTAATTTACACGTTGACGCTACTTACACACGTCCTATAACACATGATAAACAAGATGTGGCTTTTAAAACTTCGAATGTTTTAGCATGTAATTCATCCGATTTCGCTAGTTTGTTAAACACAAAGTTTGATAAAATATTAGCTGAAGAATCTGAATTTATTGCTAAAGGTTCAGGATGGACACTTGTTTCAATAGATGGGTTACAGTTGAGAATCAATTTAGTAAATCCATTAAAAGGAGGTGCATATTTAGATTTACCTAAATTTATACGAGAAAAAAGGCTATTATAAACGTTAAAAATAAAGATAAATACTGTTTTAATATTCTATACTAACCAAATATGATAAGCGTTCTAATAAATCACGATTTAACCAAAAATATTTTGATTTCTTGAAAAAAAGAGTGGGTTAGATTTTAAATATTGATTTCCCAACACCAATAAATCAAATTAAAAAAATGAACGTTTAAATAATAAAGTAGAAAAAAATCATTTTGATCATTTTTTGTCAATAATCATAACATCGCATTATTGTTATATTAAAGATTTTTCAAGATTTATTAGAAGTCAGAAAACTAAAAATTGTTCTAAATTAATTATTTGCAAGAGGTGTTTACAACTTTTGGAAATAAACCATGTAAAAGTAAACTTTGGGGTGAAACAGGATTAACTGAACATAAAAAAATGTGTAGTAAGAATAAATTAGGAAGACCGATAATGTTTGAAGAAGGAAAAGAAAATAAATTCATATTTTTTAAAAGTTATAAAAAAACTTCTAGAATACCATTTGTTATTTATGCTGACTTTGAATGTATTTTAAAACCTAAACAGACAAATGAATTCACTAAAACTAGTAAAACTTATATCACACATTTACATGATGTTATGTTTCATATTACTTAAACACAATATAACACAATATAACATATGTATACATATAATACTGTTATAATAATTATGATATAATATAATAAAGAATATAAACTTTAGTGCATGGACAACATACTAGTATAGTGACAACCAGACAACTGTGTAGTGTGTACTGAGTAGTGACAATTAATAATAATAATAAGTGTTTATAGGTTAACTGCTGAACAGCAGTGTGACCATACATAACACATGGATTATGAGTTATGCATTTTATGTAAAAGTTGACTATAATATTATCACAGAAAAGTTAATGCAACAGTTTAAAATTCCAACAAACATAATAATTTATAGAGGTATTGATGCGGCAAAAAATTTTATGGAAAATATGATTGATATTTCAAAAAAAATAAATGATATTTATCAAATTAATGTACCAATGATTGCGTTGACTGAAAAGGAGGAAAAAGAATTTCAAATAGCAAAGGTTTGTAAAATATGGTATTATCTTTTGAAGAAAATGAATTATATAAAGTTAGAGATCACTGTCATATTACTGGTAAATATAGACAATGTATTTGTTTTAATGTAATTTTGAAATAACCAACCCATCATTTGTTCCAATTTTTTTTCATAACTTATCATACGATAGTCACTTTATAATTCGAGAAATTGGTTTTGATGATAAGAATATACATGTTATTCCAAATTCTGTAGAAAAATATATATCTTTTAGTAAAGAGGTTGCTCCGAGATTTAGTATAAAATTCGTTGATACATTCGTTTTATGGCCTCCCCATTAAGCGAGCTTGCAAAAAATTTACTTGAAGATAAATCAAGGTTTAAAGAAACTTTAAAATTATTTTCTAATAAAACATTTGA